>NW_027103603.1:1582965-1593858 GCF_902728285.1 Clytia hemisphaerica
ATCTTCAACCAAGGTAATCCATAAGGTGGAAACGTAAGGGCGTAAGAGTAGACACGCTACCAAAACTAGTGACGGTTGACGTAATAATAGTCAGGTTAGTGACGTGGTGAAAATACATTTAAAAACAAGCCAAAATTAAGGAAGTAATATTTGAACGCAAACAAAACTGTAGAGACGGAGTGAATAAATAACGTAATCATAGAAACGGCGTCAAAAATGACTGGTGTAACTTCTCAAGCGTGGAATCTAAAAACAAAAGTTTGAAAATTTTAGAGGTTAATTTGCAAAACGAAACTTGCTGATTCGAAGATGAATAAACCAGCTGCGCTGGAAGGTCAGCCTAAATTGCTAATATGGTTAGAAAGATATATTGTTAAAAGTCGATTTATGAGGTAGTAAAACGAGTAAAAAAATATGTGACTCCGCAATGCAATCCACAAATGTGTAACCGTACAATCCTGTGCCCAAGTTCAGGAGTTGCCGTAAAGCCAATACGGTAATAACCGGGAGGGCACATTGCATAGTATAATAATATAAAATTAATTATAATCAATTATCAACATAATAATTTTTAGATAAGTCCGTAAGTATTTATTTTGTAAAATTACATACGTTAGCCCTATTAATTAACACAAACTTTTTTGGCTGGTGTATAACCAGGGGGGTGTAATCTACCACCCTCGATAACTTTTTATCTAGAAGAGATACTTTAATCGTAGAAATTATAGCGAGACTAATTTTAGCGTTTTGTTTACCGAGTTTTCCCTAATTTCGCTAAAACACACCGAATCGACAGATCGCTAAAATTTCTGGTTATATTGCCTTGATACATTTTTGTCAATAAGAAGGGTTTCAGTGCAAAGAAATCCTAGAAAACGAATTCAGTCAATAATGTAATACGAGTATTCGCTAAAATTTATCCACGCGAAATTTCTTGAAATCGTGATTCGCTAAAATAAATCCAAAAAAAATCAAGATTTTCCTGACTCCCTAATATACGCTAAAATTAGTCATGGGCCTTCGGCTCACTTGAACATCTGTACAGTTTCATCATCATCAAAAAAAAAAAAAATAATCTAATGCAAGCTTTAAACATTACTTTTCCGGTATCATTGGTCAATCGAGACTGCACAAGAAGAAAGAACGATGGTTAGAGTGTGTCAATCGGGTCGAACGGAAAGTTCAAGTGGCGTTAAGGAAAAAACAACACACAAACGACAAAGATAAAATGTTTTTGAATTGTATTAATATTTTTAGTTTATTGCTGGCTTTCGGATAAACGGTAGCTCAAAGGTTCTCCCTGTCAAAATACTCATACTTGGTATGTATTTCCGTAGTTCGGGAAGAGACTGAGGGTTTAGTCAATGAGGAATTGGGGCCCATCTAGCCTTCGGGGCTCCTATTCAGCCCTATCCGAAAGTTTATTCTGATTCGTCAACCTTGAGAACACGACAAAGAGAAGTACGTTTCACAATGTTGCAACCAGGCTAACACCTAGGTAGTAGGAAGTAAGATATGTAATATACTGTACACTGTTCACGCCAAAGACCAAATGCTCAGAGAGAACAAATATGTGTATTTCAATGTGTTTTGAACCCTTTGAGTAAGATAAATAGGAGTGGAAGATAGGAAGGAATTTAAGATTTCAATGGATTTTAATTCGGTTTTAAACCGATTTTCAAAATGAACCTATAAAACCGGTTATAGAGAAGCTAAAAACCTGAAATTTCGCACACATTCTCCTTAAATAGTTTCTTTAACTGTCACAAAAGTTCATGCTGTTTCCATAATTTTTGACAAACTGGCAAATTCTCAATATCTCCACCAAGCAAAAAACGAATATGTTTTGTTTCGCGCAGTTTGTGTGAAAAGGAGTCTAGGTGGTAATGTTCTAGTTGGTGAGTTGCTAGTTTCGAGTTCGTAAAACTTTACCGCGACCGAAAATTTTCTAATCTAAACTAATTATATTTATACTCAATCTGATGCACGAAATATAAATGGATGTGAATTGACAGTAGAAAATAGCTTTCCATGCTCTCAGCGCACGTGTTTAAGGCAAATAAGCATATTACAGGTGGTATGTGTATTATATATTACTCTCATATTACATTTACTTTCAAAATCGTACTTTTGATGTATGTTATTCTTTTTCGTTAGCCGGTAATTTTTTAGCTTTCCAACTCGAAACTAGCAACTCCCCAACTAGAATAGTTTCAAAACTCTGTGAAAAGTGGTAAACAAAATGGCAGCTTTCGAATGCAATAATTTGATTTTAATTTTGCATTAATTATCCGTCGCTATGTAGTTTAGCACGCTAGACGACTTAACTCGGTAAAAAATAGGAAGTAGAAAAATTGACAGGAGCATCAATATAGTTTATTTTAACCATATCCCGACATAAAGAATTCTCGCTTTCAACAAAAACGTTATAAACGACTGGATTCCCAATCTAGTCGCTATGTAACTAGAGAACAAATTTATTCAAAGATGGCAGATGGCATAATTTATGTTGTACCGATTGGAAATGTAATATAAAGACCTAGAATAAGGCTCTGTTTGCCGTCATAATTTTACCTAGAAAGACCACTATTTCGGATCCGTATTAGAAGGAACGTGGTCTCGTTTTTACACATTGCCTGATGCAAGCTAGCTGAAGAAGCCACTATTCACAATTTTTGAAAATGTTTCAACTCGATGGTTGTAGAAGTGGGAACGAGGGTAAAAATGTCAAAAGTGTAAGCGAAACAATTACCCTCATAGGCAAACAGGGGATCAAAAGTGTGAAAATATATCTCTTGTGTAAAAATATATACAATCTTAAAAATGTCTTGGTATTAAGATCTTGTAACCTACAGCAGAAAACAAAGAAAAAACCTTAGGTTCAAATAAGTTATCTAGGTTTTAGTATAAATAAAAAATCCAAAAACGTAAATATATAACAAGATGAAACCAACCAGTGGTTATAAACTAACAAAATGAAAATAATGACTAAATTGGGGCCATTAAAAGTAAAGGGTTCAAGGGGGTTCAAGGGTCTTTTGTGTAAAAATATATACAATCTTAAAAATGATTTGGTACTAAGATCTTGTAACCTACAGCAGAAAACAAAGAAAAAACCTTAGGTTCAAATAAGTTATCTAGGTTTTAGTATAAATAAAAAATCCAAAAACCTAAATATATAACAAAAAGATGAAACCAACCAGTGGTTATAAACTAACAAAAAAGAAAATAATGACTAAATTGGGGCCATTAAAAGTCAAGGGTTCAAGTAGGGTAGTACGTATTATAATATAATCTAGAGTACATATATTGCTAAGACCCTGTTTACATGGATGAACTCAGACTGCACAAGTTTGACTTTTTGTAACTTTATACGCAACAACGAGTTGTGATAAAGGTTTTCCCTGAACTGGTACTGAAATTCACTACACAGTATTGCAGCTTAGGTATGGTAAGAGTTACTTAATCTATGTAAATAGGCCTTAATTCAATCTTAACTTGATAAGAGAACTAATAGAAACATACAATAGTATATATTAAAGGAGCAGGGAGGCCAGTTCTAATTCAGAATGCACAAATTGTTGAAAAGGTCCCATTACACTCTTACTAAAAACTAATGTCAATATAAATGTTGAAAATGTCTGAAATATGAAGAACTGCAGTGAAGTAACTATAAGAACATAAGAAAAAACAATTAGAAAACATTTCAGACACATAAGTTTGCATAGTCTGTTACTTCATTAGTCACTATGTTCTTTTAGGTTTGAATCTTTAAAATCACTCTCATCCAGAACAAACTTTTCAATGGAAATAACTTCATTTGAATTTCTCTTTATTTTGATAGTAACCTTCATGTTTAACACTTGACATAGCATAATTTCGATATCATCGACTGAGGCATCAGCACATAGCTTCGCAATAAGTGAACGATCACAACACAACCGTAATTTATTTGATTGCTCTTTTAATGTAAATTGTACAATGGAGGTGGTGAGGATGTCGGTTTCTGTTAAGGCTTCATCACAGGTTTCACACATTTTAAGCGATCGCACATATTTAATTGGACTTCTACATTGATTGCACACAGATACATCTTTTAGAGAAGACAAATTGATGCTACATATGATTCCAGTCTTTGTCATGTTAGGTACTGCTGGAAGTTCAATCGTGTCATCATCTAACTTAGACACTTCAGCACGATCAGAAGCTTTGAGAATTCGCTTACCTGTAAATTTGCTTATGGTAATGTGCGTCATTTTGTAACATTTGTTACTGTAAAAGTTTCCAACGAGGTCACCATAGACAGTTAATGTTATTGGGTCTGGTAAACTATTATCAGTTATGGTCAGTTCCTGGAATGCCAACAGCTCCTTGCTCATTCCTGGTGTATGAATTTTGGTAACGAGAAATTGCAGATGTACACGACTGTACATTGGAGATTCGATCATGGCAGTTTTGATTTTTGAGACTGTCAAGGGCAGACTCACCCTATCAAATGGTGGTGTCACATATATTGTCTTGGATGCATCTGTATATGTCAAGTCACCGTTTCCACTTGATGACCTTGCAAGATGTGTTATTGTTACTCCTTTTCCTAGGGTGTCTATAAATGTTGAATTAAAAATAAGTTAGTTTGATATTCAGTTTGATATTCAGTTTGATATTCGAAATTCAGTTTGATATTCGACTTTTTGCTCTACGAAGGAGAACAGACATTTGTTGGACTTCTAATCTTCAAAAGATGTTAGCCACTATTCCTAAGTATCATTTCCACCAAAAATGGTCGCTCTCCACCTCAGTGGGGGAGCTCTAAAATTATGCAACCACTCAGTTTGAAAATCGTCTAATTAGCGTTTTGAGCCCTGCAAAGGAGAGCAGACATATGTTGAACTTCTAAACTTCAAAAGATGTTAGCCACTATTCCTAAGTATCATTTCCACCAAAAATGGTCGCTCTCCACCTCAGTGGGGGAGCTCTAAAATTATGCAACCACTCAGTTTGAAAATCGTCTAATTAGCGTTTTGACCCCTGCAAAGGAGAGCAGTCATATGTTGAACTTCTAATCTTCAAAAGATGTTAGCCACTATTCCTAAGTATCATTTCCACCAAAAATGGTCGCTCTCCACCTCAGTGGGGGAGCTCTAAAATTATGCAACCACTCAGTTTGAAAATCGTCTAATTAGCGTTTTGAGCCCTGCAAAGGAGAGCAAACATATGTTGAACTTCTAATCTTCAAAAGATGTTAGCCACTATTCCTAAGTATCATTTCCACCAAAAATGGTCGCTCTCCACCTCAGTGGGGGAGCTCTAAAATTATGCAACCACTCAGTTTGAAAATCGTCTAATTAGCGTTTTGAGCCCTGCAAAGGAGAGCAGACATATGTTGAACTTCTAATCTTCAAAAGATGTTAGCCACTATTCCTAAGTATCATTTCCACCAAAAATGGTCGCTCTCCACCTCAGTGGGGGAGCTCTAAAATTATGCAACCACTCAGTTTGAAAATCGTCTAATTAGCGTTTTGAGCCCTGCAAAGGAGAGCAGTCATATGTTGAACTTCTAATCTTCAAAAGATGTTAGCCACTATTCCTAAGTATCATTTCCACCAAAAATGGTCGCTCTCCACCTCAGTGGGGGAGCTCTAAAATTATGCAACCACTCAGTTTGAAAATCGTCTAATTAGCGTTTTGAGCCCTGCAAAGGAGAGCAGACATATGTTGAACTTCTAAACTTCAAAAGATGTTAGCCACTATTCCTAAGTATCATTTCCACCAAAAATGGTCGCTCTCCACCTCAGTGGGGGAGCTCTAAAATTATGCAACCACTCAGTTTGAAAATCGTCTAATTAGCGTTTTGACCCCTGCAAAGGAGAGCAGTCATATGTTGAACTTCTAATCTTCAAAAGATGTTAGCCACTATTCCTAAGTATCATTTCCACCAAAAATGGTCGCTCTCCACCTCAGTGGGGGAGCTCTAAAATTATGCAACCACTCAGTTTGAAAATCGTCTAATTAGCGTTTTGACCCCTGCAAAGGAGAGCAGACATATGTTGAACTTCTAATCTTCAAAAGATGTTAGCCACTATTCCTAAGTATCATTTCCACCAAAAATGGTCGCTCTCCACCTCAGTGGGGGAGCTCTAAAATTATGCAACCACTCAGTTTGAAAATCGTCTAATTAGCGTTTTGAGCCCTGCAAAGGAGAGCAGACATATGTTGAACTTCTAATCTTCAAAAGATGTTAGCCACTATTCTAAGTATCATTTCCACCAAAAATGGTCGCTCTCCACCTCAGTGGGGGAGCTCTAAAATTATGCAACCACTCAGTTTGAAAATCGTCTAATTAGCGTTTTGACCCCTGCAAAGGAGAGCAGTCATATGTTGAACTTCTAATCTTCAAAAGATGTTAGCCACTATTCCTAAGTATCATTTCCACCAAAAATGGTCGCTCTCCACCTCAGTGGGGGAGCTCTAAAATTATGCAACCACTCAGTTTGAAAATCGTCTAATTAGCGTTTTGAGCCCTGCAAAGGAGAGCAAACATATGTTGAACTTCTAATCTTCAAAAGATGTTAGCCACTATTCCTAAATATCATTTCCACCAAAAATGGTCGCTCTCCACCTCAGTGGGGGAGCTCTAAAATTATGCAACCACTCAGTTTGAAAATCGTCTAATTAGCGTTTTGAGCCCTGCAAAGGAGAGCAAACATATGTTGAACTTCTAAACTTCAAAAGATGTTAGCCACTATTCCTAAGTATCATTTCCACCAAAAATGGTCGCTCTCCACCTCAGTGGGGGAGCTCTAAAATTATGCAACCACTCAGTTTGAAAATCGTCTAATTAGCGTTTTGAGCCCTGCAAAGGAGAGCAAACATATGTTGAACTTCTAAACTTCAAAAGATGTTAGCCACTATTCCTAAGTATCATTTCCACCAAAAATGGTCGCTCTCCACCTCAGTGGGGGAGCTCTAAAATTATGCAACCACTCAGTTTGAAAATCGTCTAATTAGCGTTTTGAGCCCTGCAAAGGAGAGCAAACATATGTTGAACTTCTAATCTTCAAAAGATGTTAGCCACTATTCCTAAGTATCATTTCCACCAAAAATGGTCGCTCTCCACCTCAGTGGGGGAGCTCTAAAATTATGCAACCACTCAGTTTGAAAATCGTCTAATTAGCGTTTTGAGCCCTGCAAAGGAGAGCAACATATGTTGAACTTCTAAACTTCAAAAGATGTTAGCCACTATTCCTAAGTATCATTTCCACCAAAAATGGTCGCTCTCCACCTCAGTGGGGGAGCTCTAAAATTATGCAACCACTCAGTTTGAAAATCGTCTAATTAGCGTTTTGAGCCCTGCAAAGGAGAGCAAACATATGTTGAACTTCTAAACTTCAAAAGATGTTAGCCACTATTCCTAAGTATCATTTCCACCAAAAATGGTCGCTCTCCACCTCAGTGGGGGAGCTCTAAAATTATGCAACCACTCAGTTTGAAAATCGTCTAATTAGCGTTTTGACCCCTGCAAAGGAGAGCAGTCATATGTTGAACTTCTAATCTTCAAAAGATGTTAGCCACTATTCCTAAGTATCATTTCCACCAAAAATGGTCGCTCTCCACCTCAGTGGGGGAGCTCTAAAATTATGCAACCACTCAGTTTGAAAATCGTCTAATTAGCGTTTTGACCCCTGCAAAGGAGAGCAGTCATATGTTGAACTTCTAATCTTCAAAAGATGTTAGCCACTATTCCTAAGTATCATTTCCACCAAAAATGGTCGCTCTCCACCTCAGTGGGGGAGCTCTAAAATTATGCAACCACTCAGTTTGAAAATCGTCTAATTAGCGTTTTGACCCCTGCAAAGGAGAGCAGTCATATGTTGAACTTCTAATCTTCAAAAGATGTTAGCCACTATTCCTAAGTATCATTTCCACCAAAAATGGTCGCTCTCCACCTCAGTGGGGGAGCTCTAAAATTATGCAACCACTCAGTTTGAAAATCGTCTAATTAGCGTTTTGACCCCTGCAAAGGAGAGCAGTCATATGTTGAACTTCTAATCTTCAAAAGATGTTAGCCACTATTCCTAAGTATCATTTCCACCAAAAATGGTCGCTCTCCACCTCAGTGGGGGAGCTCTAAAATTATGCAACCACTCAGTTTGAAAATCGTCTAATTAGCGTTTTGAGCCCTGCAAAGGAGAGCAAACATATGTTGAACTTCTAAACTTCAAAAGATGTTAGCCACTATTCCTAAGTATCATTTCCACCAAAAATGGTCGCTCTCCACCTCAGTGGGGGAGCTCTAAAATTATGCAACCACTCAGTTTGAAAATCGTCTAATTAGCGTTTTGACCCCTGCAAAGGAGAGCAGTCATATGTTGAACTTCTAATCTTCAAAAGATGTTAGCCACTATTCCTAAGTATCATTTCCACCAAAAATGGTCGCTCTCCACCTCAGTGGGGGAGCTCTAAAATTATGCAACCACTCAGTTTGAAAATCGTCTAATTAGCGTTTTGAGCCCTGCAAAGGAGAGCAAACATATGTTGAACTTCTAAACTTCAAAAGATGTTAGCCACTATTCTAAGTATCATTTCCACCAAAAATGGTCGCTCTCCACCTCAGTGGGGGAGCTCTAAAATTATGCAACCACTCAGTTTGAAAATCGTCTAATTAGCGTTTTGAGCCCTGCAAAGGAGAGCAACATATGTTGAACTTCTAATCTTCAAAAGATGTTAGCCACTATTCCTAAGTATCATTTCCACCAAAAATGGTCGCTCTCCACCTCAGTGGGGGAGCTCTAAAATTATGCAACCACTCAGTTTGAAAATCGTCTAATTAGCGTTTTGAGCCCTGCAAAGGAGAGCAGACATATGTTGAACTTCTAAACTTCAAAAGATGTTAGCCACTATTCCTAAGTATCATTTCCACCAAAAATGGTCGCTCTCCACCTCAGTGGGGGAGCTCTAAAATTATGCAACCACTCAGTTTGAAAATCGTCTAATTAGCGTTTTGACCCCTGCAAAGGAGAGCAGTCATATGTTGAACTTCTAATCTTCAAAAGATGTTAGCCACTATTCCTAAGTATCATTTCCACCAAAAATGGTCGCTCTCCACCTCAGTGGGGGAGCTCTAAAATTATGCAACCACTCAGTTTGAAAATCGTCTAATTAGCGTTTTGACCCTGCAAAGGAGAGCAGTCATATGTTGAACTTCTAATCTTCAAAAGATGTTAGCCACTATTCCTAAGTATCATTTCCACCAAAAATGGTCGCTCTCCACCTCAGTGGGGGAGCTCTAAAATTATGCAACCACTCAGTTTGAAAATCGTCTAATTAGCGTTTTGACCCCTGCAAAGGAGAGCAGTCATATGTTGAACTTCTAATCTTCAAAAGATGTTAGCCACTATTCCTAAGTATCATTTCCACCAAAAATGGTTGCTCTCCACCTCAGTGGGGAGCTCTAAAATTATGCAACCACTCAGTTTGAAAATCGTCTAATTAGCGTTTTGAGCCCTGCAAAGGAGAGCAAACATATGTTGAACTTCTAAACTTCAAAAGATGTTAGCCACTATTCCTAAGTATCATTTCCACCAAAAATGGTCGCTCTCCACCTCAGTGGGGGAGCTCTAAAATTATGCAACCACTCAGTTTGAAAATCGTCTAATTAGCGTTTTGACCCTGCAAAGGAGAGCAGTCATATGTTGAACTTCTAATCTTCAAAAGATGTTAGCCACTATTCCTAAGTATCATTTCCACCAAAAATGGTTGCTCTCCACCTCAGTGGGGGAGCTCTAAAATTATGCAACCACTCAGTTTGAAAATCGTCTAATTAGCGTTTTGAGCCCTGCAAAGGAGAGCAAACATATGTTGAACTTCTAAACTTCAAAAGATGTTAGCCACTATTCCTAAGTATCATTTCCACCAAAAATGGTCGCTCTCCACCTCAGTGGGGGAGCTCTAAAATTATGCAACCACTCAGTTTGAAAATCGTCTAATTAGCGTTTTGACCCCTGCAAAGGAGAGCAGTCATATGTTGAACTTCTAATCTTCAAAAGATGTTAGCCACTATTCCTAAGTATCATTTCCACCAAAAATGGTCGCTCTCCACCTCAGTGGGGGAGTTCTAAAATTATGCAACCACTCAGTTTGAAAATCGTCTAATTAGCGTTTTGAGCCCTGCAAAGGAGAGCAGACATATGTTGAACTTCTAATCTTCAAAAGATGTTAGCCACTATTCCTAAGTATCATTTCTGTACTTTTTTCCAGCTGTAAGCGAGTGCAAAATAATTACCAGCGGATACCCCTCAAAACCTACAAAAAAACCTTCTATCTGAAAATGTATGTGGAATTTCAGGCTGAAACTTTTTGTGTTGAAAGTACGCTGTCTGTAGTTCTTACAAAATGGTTTTTCTCCAATAATTTTTATGAAATAGTCATTTTGGTCTCCAATTTTGAGCAGTGATTCACTGTAAAGTAACTAATGTTGCAATTAGATTTTTGGGACCTAAATATTTTTAAAACTGTACGTTAAAATCAAAATACACCTTAAAACCTAACTTAGAACTTAGAGGGCCTTATTAAGATTTGTTTGGGTCTAACCATGAGAAAGAAAAATTTTTTTTTCATACCTACTGTATAGGTACCAAAAAAGTACAGGTTTTATGACCTTAAATTCAATTGTGTAACTTCTAGGTCCGAGAAATTTAATTTTTTTGAAGGAATCTTGATAAAAATTTAGATAACTTTGAATTTTATAACATTTGCGATAAATGAAAATTCTCGAAATTAGGTATTTTATGAAGGCATTTTATAAGAGGTTGTGTAAAAAAGTGAACAAAACAATATTAAATTAAGTTTTGGTAGCTAAGAGAGCCCATAGTGTATCTTTGTAGGTTTTAAGGG
>NW_027103604.1:0-2216 GCF_902728285.1 Clytia hemisphaerica
ACTTACGTATAACATATAACATGCATGTAGCACTAAAAGTGTATTATTGATATTATAAGCTTGTTATATGTATGTAATATGTTGCGGTGTTTTCTGGTTTGATATGTACACAACGCAAATTTCGAAAGTTGAATTTTGACGTTTTAAATAGTCATACATGTTTTTTTTTTAATAAGCATACAAAAATCGGAAAACAGGCTCAGAGATGCTTAGGTCGCAAGCTTAATAAGGCTGAAAAATGCTTGAGGGGATGCTTAAATCTAAAGCATAAATTTAGGGAAATACTGAAAATCCGTGAAATTCCAGCCAAAAAAAGCCAAAATCAGGAAAAAATATTTTTGTAGGCTCAAGCAATGCTTGCCATATACTTAATTTTTCCCCATATCTGAGCCTAGATATGCTTATAAGTGCAATGCTTATAAAATAAAAACATGTACGTGGATAAAACACCTTCAAATTGATTTTTTCGATAATTTTTAGCGTTTTTTAAACATTTTCTGTTCGAATTACTTTGATCAGAGCTGCCCGTGTCCCGTGCCCCGTGACCCGTGTTTCGAACTAGCCAGAAATTGGATAAACGAGGATGCTTAAGTCTCACATCCATTGCGTGAGAGTTGGCACCTCTGCTTGCAATAATACCGTGAAGTCTGGTAATTTGCATCAGTGTAGAGAAACTTGTATAGCCATCAAATAACTGACCAATCGAAGCAGCAAAATTTCAAAACAAATGAACTATGCAGCTCTGCTCGCTGCTCTACTCTATCATTTTTGTTATGATTTAACTCTGTATTATAATGAACAGACAGGTCATTCATTTGTATCTTTATCATTTGCATAAGTAAAAAATTAGAAACCTTTTCTTAATCTGTTTAAAACCAGTTAAAACATCAGGGTTCGAATTTGCGAAGTGAATTTTAGATTTAGCGACCCAAAAAGATTTCCCAACTCAAAAATGCGAAGCTAAAAAATTATAAGAAAACTCCTATTTTGCTACCCACCCATTTGTTTTTCTATTGTTTTATAAACTTGCAACTTTATTCACTCGTTTATCTATGCTTTATCAACTCGCTACTTTGCTACTTTATTCATTCGTTTAGCTTTTGCTTTATCTACTTGCCACTTTGCTACTTCATTCATTCGTTTATCTATTGCTTTATCAAATCGCTACTTCGCTACTTTCTTCATTCGTTTATTTATTGCTTTTCAACTCTCTACTTTGCTATTTTATTCATTCGTTTATCTATTGCTTTATCTACTTGCTACTTTGCTACTTTATTCTTTCGCTTACTTTAATCGTAGAAATTTTAGCGAGACTAATTTTAGCGTATATTAGCAAGTCAGGAAAATATTGATTTTTTTAGGATTTATTTTAGCGAATCGCGATTTCAAAAAATTTTGTGTGGATAAATTTTAGCAAATAATCGTATTACATTATTGACTGGATTCGTTTTCTAGCATTTCTTTGCACTGATACCCTTCCTATTGATAAAAATGTATCAAAGCAATATAAACAGAAATTTCGCCGGATAAATTTTAGCAATCTGTTGATTTAGCGTGTTTTAGCGAGATTTATTTTAGCGAAAATAGGGAAAACTCGCTAAAACGCTAAAATTTCTACGATTAAAGTATCTATTGCTTTATAAACTTGCAACTTCGCTACTTTAGTCACCCGTTTATCCATTGCTTTATCTACTTGTTACTTCAAAATTTCACTATACTTTGCTTTGTCTATAATCTCTTACTTCAAATCTTACTTTGCTCTTCTCAAGAAATTAATTGAAGATACTTTTGCATTTTCTTCCAAACAACATCGCAAAATACTAAAAATGTTTCACAAACAGTGAAAAAATTTTGCCTACGGCGCTCATCTATTACCTTGCTTCGCTCGGAAAATAGCGAAGCTCCTAAAATTTATAAGTCGAACCCTGAACATGTTCAATTTTGTTATATGTACTTAAAAAACTCCAGTCTTTTTTACCTTCAAAAGTTTGTATAGTTTAAAATAAAAAATCATGAAATTTTGAGTTGAAGCAAAAGTTCTTTTTTGGAACTAAGTAAAACTGAAAGTTTTTTTAATAAAAATGCAAAATGAGATGGAAAATCTTTTTATTAAATTTGATTTTTTTAGGAACATCACTTACAAAGAGCTATCTCAGCGCAACAAATCTATGGGGGAAGTCAACGTCTTATCATTCCTACTCCTGATGCTATTCTCT
>NW_027103604.1:2943-11307 GCF_902728285.1 Clytia hemisphaerica
CTACCCCGGTGGAGGTCCTATAAATTAACCTTTGTCCGTCCGTCCGTTAGTTACCAGCTTTTCTCGAGATTGGCTCATTAGTTTTTTCTGATTTTTTGCACAATGATGCAAAATGGCAATGCCCAAAATGTGACGGAGTCCGATTTTCGAAAAAAAAATTTTGGGGGCAAATTTGGGCCAAAAAACGGCTAAAAAACGGGTTTTTTGGACTTTGTGAAAAATTGGATCATTAATTTTTTCTGATTTTTTGCACGAAAGTAGGGTACCATCATAGGTATAAGATGGCTTAAGCAGATTTTTGCAAAAAAATTTTGTTTTGGCTCAAAAAAACGCATGTTTATCTATAAGAATCACTATTAATAAGCATACATCAATGTTCTTAGTCAAATTACTCAATTTTTTTATGAGATAGATGTTTTTTTCTGCTCAAGAGGGCTTACTTTTGAAGAATATGTGTGTTTAGACAGGAAATGTGGGTTGCTTGGCGTTTTTTTATAGAAAAACTGGCCAAATTCGATATTTTTTTATAAGCACATTATCAATTACTTAGGTATTGGCTTTTCTCGAGATTGGCTCTTTCATTCTTTATGATTTTTTACACAAAGATGCATAACTATAAACCCTTGAATGTGACAGAACCTGATTTTCGAAAAAAAATGTTTTTGGGCAAATTTGGGCCAAAAAACGGCTAAAAAACGGGTTTTTTGGACTTTGTGAAAAATTTGATCATTAATTTTTTCTGATTTTTTGCACGAAAGTAGGGTACCATCATAGGTATAAAATGGCTCAAGCAGATTTTTGCAAAAAAATTTTGTTGGCTCAAAAAACGCATGTTTATCTATAAGAATCACTATTAATAAGCATTCATCAATGTTCTTAGTCAAATTACTCAATTTTTTATGAGATAGATGTTTTTATCTGCTCAAGAGGGCTTACTTTTGAAGAATATAATGTGTTTAGACAGGAAATTTGGGTTGGTTGGCGTTTTTTTATAGAAAAACTGGCCAAATTCGATATTTTTTTATAAGCACATTATCAATTACTTAGGTATTGGCTTTTCTCGAGATTGGCTCTTTCATTCTTTATGATTTTTTACACAAAGATGCATAACTAATAACCCTTGAATGTGACAGAACCCGATTTTCGAAAAAAAATGTTTTTGGGCAAATTTGGGCCAAAAAACGGCTAAAAAACAGGTTTTTTAGACTTGTGAAAAATTGGATCATTAATTTTTTCTAATTTTCTGCATAAAAGTAGGGTACCATCATAGGTAAAAGATGGCTTAAGCAGATTTTTGCAAAAAAAATTTGTTGGCTCAAAAACGCATGTTTATCTATAAGAATCACTATTAATAAGCATACATCAATGTTCTTAGTCAAATTACTCAATTTTTTTATGAGATAGATGTTTTTCTTTTCTCACGAGTGTTTAGACAGGAAATTTTGGTTGTTTGGCATGTTTTTATAGAAAAACTGGCCAAATTCGATATTTTTTTATAAGCACATTATCAATTACTTAGGTATTAGATTGATTGGCTCTTTCATTTTCTACGATTTTTTGCATAAAGATTCATAATTATAAACCCTCAAATGTGACGGAGCCCGATTTTTGGAGAAAAAAATTTTGGGGTATATTTCAGCTAAAAAAACGTGACCTAACTTATAAACGTGTTAAATGCATAATCCAGGTAGGTCCATCAAAGTATCACTTGTCACACCATAGTATAAGAAAGCCGCGGCTGGAATATGTACCGCATTGTCTTTTCAGTTAATCGCTGTTCCATCTCTGTCTCTGAGCTTTATAAGAACATCAAGATTGTGAGTTTATTATTGGTAGATAGTTTTTGAAATTTTTCTCTTATTTTCCTTCACAAAAAGATTTTTTATTTCTAGATATCTTTGAATCTGTACCCAATGAAACACTTTAACTGATTTTGGACATATTTTAGGGGTATTTTGTGGAAACGATAGTTTTTCGCCAAAATTAAAATTATAAGAACTATATTTAAGATAACAACTTTCCTGTCAGTTTGAATGATAAATTTTGAAGGTGCTGGCTTGAAATTTTCACAGAATTATCTTGATAAGTACTATTTCATTGATTTCTAGAAAGATTTCACTGAAATATTGTGAAGGCATTTCGAGGCACCTTATTAAAAAAAAGTCTGTCCAGATATAATTGGCAGTGGAAACAAGAATGCCTGTAACTTTTGATAGTCAAATATAATTATGAAAATTCTTTTTGCTTGTTTTAGAAAATCAAAAGCGCTATATTTGAATGTATTTTTGGTTGAAAAATTCGCGATTTTTAGCGGTTTAATTTGCGATTGTAAAAATTGAGCTTTTTTTCTACTTATGCTATAACGTTCATTTTTACACCAGTGGTAGTTCAACCTTAGGTTAAGAAGTTTGTTAAATTTCAAGGCAAACAAAAGAGTCCTTCGGAAGATATGGGACCCGAAATACCCCTTGGTAGCACTTTTCTGTGAAATATCAAATCTCCAACTTATTACTAAAAACGGGGGTTATGTTATCTTTTTTGAACAGTGCAATTAAAAGTTGGAAAATGTTAAGTGTTGGTGCATTGGTATTATTGGTATCATTGATTATTTCGAAACGAAGTGAAATCATATGCAATATAATTGTTTTTATTGAAAGGATAAGCATGAACTTATATTGCCTTTGTTATTTTTAAGTCATTAAAGAACTTTGCTAATTCCCAAAACACTAAACACAGTTTGGCTATGAGGTCATTAAAGAGATTGTAAAATGTGTTATGATCGAAAAACTGTTTCATCAATCATATCACTACCCCCGTTTTTAGTAATAAGTTGGAGATTTGATATTTCACAAAAAAGTGCTACCAAAGGGGTATTTCGGGTCCTATATCTTCCGAAGGACTCTTTTGTTTGCCTTGAAATTTAACAAACTTCTTAACCTAAGGTTGAACTACCACTGGTGTAAAAATGAACGTTATAGCATAAGTAGAAAAAAAGCTCAATTTTTACAATCGCAAATTAAACCGCTAAAAATCGCGAATTTTTCAAACAAAAATACATTTAAATATAGCGCTTTTGATTCTCTAAAACAAGCAAAAAAAAATTTCATAATTATATTTGACTATCAAAAGTTACAGGCATTCTTGTTTCCACTGCCAATTATATCTGGACAGACTTTAATTTTTTAGTTCTTTCAGCCCAGCCATTTTGTGCTTGTTTAAGTTTCTTATTGTTGATCTTTCCTGCACAATGATATTATAATGCAAGTGTATTATCAAGGGCATATCATTAATGTCTAAAACGCACTGCGAAGTAAGTATTAACGACAAACTAATAAAGTTTACCATTAAAGATGCTACACTACTTATTTCTTTATCAACAAATAGTCATCAAATACGACAGAGATAGAACAACAGAAATTCAAATGTTATCATTCCAGCCGCGGCTTTCTTATACTATGTTCACACTAAACATTATTAATAGCAATGCCCTCGATTAATAGACCTTTTCATAAATTACATTAGAAACATCACTTGCCTTGTTTTGAAATGCCATGATGATTAACTCCCAGCGGATTTTATTAAAACTACTTCATAAAAAATATACATATTCATAAAATATCATTTAATGTCTTAAGAGACATAATCACCATGGTAATTGATTGATTACGAGGCAAGATGTTCGTGACGTAGTTTATGAGAAGGTCTATTTTTGCGATTTTGGCGTACATTAATTTCATATTTTCGTAAAATTTCTTTGTTTTTTTCACACTAAACATTATTAATAGCAATGCCCACGATTAATTATATTATAGTTAGATTTTCAATGGTTTTTGTAGCCGGAACTTTCTAAAGATAAGCTGGAACAGAAAACTTTTTTCTTAAGTTGTACTTGTCATTTTGTCATGAAATTTTGCTCACTTATGCAAAATGGTAATATAATCGGCAAGTACAAAACGCCTACTACCTACTACTTAATACTTACTACCTACTCCGTTTGTATACTTTACAGACCAGAACTCTCCTTCGCCTTTTCGAAATCTCTATTCTAAAAAAATTGGTTTTGTAATATCTGAATGCTAACACACATGTTATCTGAAAGAATATTTAGCATATTTACGATTGATTGTTTAAACGAAAGCCTACTACCAAAAGATCTATTCCTTTTCAGGTGGACGACAGCCAGCAAAACCTAAAAACGCCAACAATTTAGTAGCCCCGAAGGAGATAACAGTGCAAAAAATGAAAACAAAGCCGAAACAGACAACCATGAAGTACCAACCAAAGGGCCCAAGAGAATTTGTTCCGTACGATTATCCCGAATACTCAATTGAGAATATCAAAGAGGCTTGTAAACGTCACTTTAAAGACAATCGACCCTGCGATGTCTTGGTCTGTGATAAAGGACCGTCAGCCACACGGATAGACCAATTGCTAAAAACTGACGTTTTTTATGTCCGCTTTTTAAATGACGAGTTATCATCTTCTTCTCTTAATCCTTCTGCCTTGGTGAGAAAACGCAAAGCAGCAGCTACTAACAATGAGGATTTATCATTTTTCACTTCAGTTGCATCAGTTCCACCAGCTCCATCAATGAAACCAAAATCACCAAAGGCGAAATTGCAACCTGTAGAGTCAACATTCCCAAAAAGCCTTTCTGCATTAGAAATGATGAACTTTGGGGCTTTGATTAAAAAGAAATCAAAAACTGAGACCATCGAAGTAGAGGAGTTTGACGTTAGCGAAAAAAGTTGGGCAAGTATTGGGTGTGTGAACTTCCAAATTGACGAGAAACCACTTGGTGAGGGGGGTTTCCGCCTTGCATATTCAGCAAAGAGTGCAGAGAAAGTGTTTTCTGGAAAAAGGTGGGTGATCAAGATGTAAAACGAACGGGCCAAGGAGGTTATCAAAAATTTTAAAATCAGCAACGAGGACCATGCAAGAAAAAATGTGCAAATGCACCTACTAGCAAGAAACTTATGTGGACGATACCGGACTAAGATCAAGGCAAAATTTCCAGAAATTGATGGCAACCTTTACTTCCACAAGATATACTTTGGAAAAATGGATGGTCGTGTTTGCACCATTGAGCCATTTCTTGAAGGCAAATTTGAAAAATGGATCAATAATAATGGGGCCATTAAACAAGTCGACCCACAAAGTGACAACTTTGATCTTTGTAGCAAAGCTGAAGCTTTCGTCCACTACACATGGGAAGAGTCGAACCATAATTTGATCGTGACAGACATTCAGGGGGTGGGGTATTATCTCACTGATCCTGAAATAGCCACAGAGTCATTCTTTCAAGATCAAGGCGAAGAAGGGAATATCAATTTTTGTGTAGGCAATTTATCAGAGAAGGCGATTAGAAATTTTTTTGATACACACATTTGTAATATTCATTGCAAAAAACTTGCATTGCCACCAGTTAGTAGGAGTGAATGATTTTTTATAATAATCAATTATAATTGCTTATATCTTTTAATCATTTTAACATGTTTTTATATAGTCATATTATATACGTTCCTTATTAGAAATCATGTAACCATATATCCTTCTCATATCCTTCATATATCATATTTTTATGTAATCATACAGTTAGCATACATTTTTACAATTTACAAATTGTTTTTCAAATAAAGATATTTTGTAAAGCAATCCTGATTTTTTATGTTCTCTGGGTATGGGACAATCTGCTCAAATTGTACACGCATATCATTGTCTAGAAAATCATTTCCATGGTCTAGGATCCCTGAATAATCTGCGACTTCTCTCAACTGTTCGTCATTCACTTGAAAGCCTAATGTAAAGGAAATTGTATTGTAAATTATAAACATAGGAAATACAGATAGTGAAATCCAGGATTTATTTTTTTACTTCGCTTTCGAATTGTTCAAATAATTTGAAAAGCATTTCATGTGGGTGTCCGATGTTATTTTCAAATTGTCATCAAATTTTTGTATTAAATATATATACATACCACGATCAGGTTCTAAGTTGTACTCTTCTGGGAAATCATAAATGTGATTTGGGACACCTGCAGGGAGATCAACATCTTTTTGAGAACGAACGCGATGAGCATTCCATACTTTATCTTTGAAAATATCTATTCCGCGTTGAATAACAGGCACCATAACGAATGAGAGCATCTTTCTAAAAACATGCAAACATATGATACTTTGGGGATTTTTGCCACTATAGGTATGAATAGACTGAATATTAAAATAAAGTGAAAGGGTGGGCTTATTCTAAAATTATTACATGCAGGATGAAACGATGTTTTTTCTACTACAATGATGATAAATAAATCTTCAAAACATGAAAATTGAAAATAGCTAAAAAAATACCTATGCAAATCGTTAGTTCTATCATAATGCCCAGTATCTACAAGATTTCGAAGACCTGATTTGTAAAACATCTCTAAACGTTCGTGTAGCTCTTTCCACCATCGCTCGATCTAGAAATATGAGAACATTTACTGTATTTTAATTATTTGCAAAATTAGAATTTAAACCTTAAGAATATAAAATCCTTTTTCATTAAGTTTGCTAGGGATATACAAGAAATCAAGATCAATTCCTAAAAGTTACTTTACCTTATTAGACGTAGCCCGCCAAGATGGGTTACGGGGATGCTCCGCTGGTCAGGGTACCTTTTTTAACCTCCACGAGTCCCAGGTAGGGTCGCAAAAACACTAAAATGGAAAAATCAGTCCCTCGTAGGGTGCCTTTTTTTGGAAAATTTGGGGAAAAAGTAGAAAATTTGAGAAGATTTTGGAATTTCAGTCCCATTCAGGGTCACTTTTTTCGCAAATTTCGAGTCCCACGCAGGATCCATTTTTCGAACCTCAGCGGAGCACCCCCGTCGGTCGACAAGGGTAGTACCCCCCCCCCCCCCCCCCCGGACGTAGAAGGTCCAAACAACACTTTGCCACAAGCATTATTTTCATCGTTACCAGTCATATCTTCTTGTACACTTCTCAAAAAAGAATGCATTGTAGCCATGACTCCGGTTTCTGTACCTTTATCCAACCTAATTCTGTTCGGCAATGTTCTTGTTTCATAAAGGTAATCGAAATACCATCGTCCAATCAACTCAGGCTTACTGTTAGATTCCCAGGATTTGAGCCACATAATCTTTCTGCTAGCTGTATCGATGCACCCATAGATAGCAATGGGGAAGGTATCCGTAAGGAAAAATCAATTCTATCCTCAATAAAAGATTCTAAAAATTCTATCGAGGAGCTTATTACTCAGTTCTCACGCCAACCAACTGTTCCCGAGGTTAAGGACATGAAATCAATTCTATCCTCACTATCAACTTAGTATGAACTTCAAAACGTCTTGAATCCATCTTGCTGAAACCAAAATGAAACTACTACAGAAGCTCCAACGTCTATTGGACGGTTGATCATTTGACTTTATTAAAATCTGTTGTCATAGAGATCTCAACAAAGAATCGATGACCGTCACTCTCTAAAACAAAAGTTGTTTTCTGAACGAACCTGCCATTCTTGAGAAATGTCTTCAGTAATCGATTTTTATACCTTCAAGTCAATTGAAAAACATCTCAAAATCGTCCGAACCTATACTTGCTGATTTCTCAGAACCTACGAAGGAACCCCCTGAGTGTGTCAAAACAAATGACATAGACGAAATTTGGGATCGACTAATCAAGCCTATGGCAACGTCATGCTCTCCTCCAAAGAAAATCAACCAACCTGACGTCATCAAGTTCAGCCAAAGACACGGATCCCATGAATCAGACAATATTGTCAAACCTCATCAAGGACCTTACATCTTTGGCAAGGGCCATTCCCGTCGAGATTATCTGTATTACGGTGGTGCAATCAAAAAAGTCTATAACCTGCTTGGTATCCAGGCTATCAAGATGGTTAACACCGATATCAAACTCACTTTTACCCTGAGGAGACTGGTCAACTGTGCCCTTCCTCGAAGATGAGCTGAAAATTCAACACCAAGCTGCAGTGAAATCAAGATTCAAGACAACAGATCGATAACAAAACGTCCAAACAACTAAGATTCATCCAAACGAACTGGATCAAATCAAGACTCATCAAGAACAACGGGACTCAGAGGTATGGATTTTCTTCTTTTCCTTCCATACCTCAATCTGAGCCCATTTGCTTTATCTGTGTGCAAACGACGGAATGATGAATGTATCACTTTGGTCCTGGAGGCCCACCAGGATTTCTCATACACACCTGTAGAAGTTTGAGATTAAGTCCAGCTGATAGACTCTCGTTACTAAGAGGCAAAAGATACTGCTTTCAGTGCCTTTTTCCAGGTGATGATGCTCATCACCTAAGCACAAGAAGGGAGATGTCAACGTGATTACCACCTGCCC
>NW_027103605.1:0-32689 GCF_902728285.1 Clytia hemisphaerica
CTCTCGGGTGCCTAATAAACGTACATGTACGTTTATTTTTTTCGTGTCAAATTTCCCGCCTGTACGCACCTTATTAGGACATGTACGTTTATTTATTTTGAGGAATTTTCCCGCCTGTACGTTTATTCCCTCCTGTACGCGTTTATTTATTTTGACTTAATATCGCCCGATTCATACTGCAAAAAATTTGTTATTTTTTGTTCAAGTAAGACGTGTAGAAAGGCCGTTAATTACATTCGAACGTATTGTGGGAGATTTCGAATGTTACACGAGTTTGCTATAAATTCGAGCGTTTGATTTGAACTCTACTTTTGTAGATTTTTCCCTGTACGTTTATTTTAGCCGTTCGTTCGTTCGCTACTAGCTTTTCTCGATATTTTGTTGAAAAATTTTGTTGGCTCAAAAAACGCATGTTTATCTATAAGAATCACTGTTAATAAGCATACATCGATGTTCTTAGTCAAATTACTCAATTTTTTTTATGAGATAGATGTTTTTTTTGCTCATGAGGGCTTACTTTTAAAGAATATGTGTGTTTAGACATGAAATTTTGGTTGCTTGGCGTGTTTTTATAGAAGAACTGGCCAAATTCGCTATTTTTTATAGCGCATTATCAATTCCCTTGCCTTGCCTTGATTCATCCGTGAGGTGAAGCATCGACAAAGTCTTTTCTCCACTTTTGACGATCTGACATGACTGTTAGCAAACCTTTACCGGCAAGACCAGTTTCCTCTTCAATAATCAATTTGAGGGTGACATAGGGGCGACCGACACGTCTTGGGGCATCTGGAAGCCATGTTATCAATTTTCCGGCTGGTTCGTTATGTCTTGAGACATGATCTGCAAGATCGAGTCGCCGTTGGCGTACAACCGATGTGACACGGGGAAGATTACCGTAAATTTGTTGGATCATAGCATGTTGTTGCCAAGAAATATTGTATATACGCCTTAGCATTTTAGTATAAACTCCATCAAGTCGTTTACTTCGTTTGACATTGAGACACCAGGATTCGGATCCGTAGAGGAGAATTGATTCTACGCAGGCTTTAAATACATCAGTTTTTGTAGATTTTTTAATGGAAGCTTTCCAACCATTAGATAGGGAATGCAGGGCGCTCCAAGCTTGAGCGATACGTACTTCCATGTCGTGGTTGGTGTCAGTGAAGCTCCCGAGATATTTAAAATCGTCGACTCGTTCAATTTTGGATCCATCGGAGGAGTTTAATTGTGTGTTCGAAGAGGGATTGATATGCATGTATTTTGTTTTTGGTGCATTCAGAAAGAGACCAACGTCTTGACAGGCTTTTTCAACAGCTGTTAACAAATCTTGAGCAGCAATTATTTCGTCCTCGATTAAAGCGATATCGTCAGCGTAATCTAAGTCAGAGAGACGTTCAGTTGGGTAGCGACGACTTTGACGACGTTTAAGTGTGAAACCATAGTTAGAAGTAATCGAAGTTCGAAGAGCGTAATCCAAGACTATGACGAAAAGAAAGGGTGCGAGCGGATCGCCTTGTAGAACACCTGTTTTAATGGAGAAAGGTTCGGTTTCTCCCTCTGGAGTGACTACTGAAGTGGTTGTGTCTTTGTATAAGATTTTAATGGCGTTAACGATAGTAACGGGAATTCCGTAGGCGGTAAGAATCTGAAACATTCTTGAACGATTAACGGAGTCAAAGGCTTTTCGAAAGTCAATGAATGATATGACGGCTTCTTTCTTGTGGTTTTTCAGTTCTTCGACGATTCTTCTGAGGGCGAGGACATGATCAGAGGTCGAGCGGCCTTGACGAAATCCATTTTGATTGGGTCGGAGAACCTTATCGATAACAGGACGAATTCGATTTAGGATGCAACGGTTGTAAACTTTGGCAGCAATTTGCGATAGTGCAATAGCTCTGTAGTTGTCTGTTTTTGTTAGATCACCTTTTTTCGGGACTGGGATTAGATTTGTTATTCCCCATTTAGGAGGGCGATTGCCAAGGAAGGTTTCGTTGCAGAACTGATGGAGTTTTTCTCTAGTCTTAGGCAATTTCCAAAACTCTGGAGGTAGCCCATCGGAACCTGGTGCTTTTCCGTTTTTCATTTGTTGAGCTGCTTTATCTGTTTCCTCTTTAGAAAATAAGCCAGATTGGATTTCATTCCATTCATCAAAAACCTTATGCACAGGATCAGGAGCAGTCCGATTTTGAGGCTCTGAATTCAAAAGGTTTTTGAAATGAGTTTCCCAACATTTAAGGCGATTTTCTCCTTCAATGAAGATAACACTGCGAGCTTTTTTGCCAGAGATTTTCTTTACAAGATCCCATGCATGTTTCACTGATGAGGGTGATGCAGGGTGTTCAAATGATTTTAAGATATCATTGATGCGAGTGTCTTCAGATCTGTCGTAAGTGTTTCTTAGGTTGATTTGAGCTGTTTGAATAGCTCTGGTTGATGCTCTTAAAGAGGCTTTCCGAGCAACTACTACATCGTGAACGTCAGCAGAGTTTGTTTGAGGAGGACGATCCCTTGTAGGGAGAAGCTGAGAACCTATTTTGTTGGCAATTTTGACGAACGAAGAGTAAGTTTGTTGGTTTCTTGGAAGATTATCAAACTGGGTTTTAATTGAACTATCAACACGATTGGAGAGATTTTTGTCCCATTATCAATTACTTAGGTATTAGCTTTTCTCGAGATTGGCTCTTTCATTCTTTATGATTTTTTGCACAAAGATGCATAACTATAAACCCTCGAATGTGACGGAGCTCGATTTTTGGAAAAAGAAATTGGGGTAAATTTCAGCTAAAAAACGGCTAAAAAAAGGGTTTTTTAGACTCGTGAAATATTGGATCATTGTTTTTTCTGTAGAAAAATCAAAATGGGTATGTTTTGACTTTTTTCGTTAGTTTAGGAAATAAATAATAATTTTCAATTTTAAGAAATAGATTGGCCTTCATGGGCCACCATAATACTCAAGCATTTTTAGCTAACTTTCCTTAAAGAGGATGTGTAAATTATTTCATGATTTTCTCCGCTACATCGGGCCGAAATCTTTACATTGTACCTGTTTTTTATAAGTATTGCACTTCTAAGCATATCTGAGATGGATGTGGCAAAAATTGAAGCATATGCTAAGCATTACCTTGAGCCTATACTCCCCCCACTCCCTGTTTTTCCGATTCTACAGACTTTCGAAATTTCCCTATAATCATCTAAGCATTTTATGCCTTGTCAATCTCTCAATCTAAGCATCTCCGAGAGCCAGTTTTTGGAATTTTGTATGCTTATAAAAAAACATATATGGAAATATGGTAGTACAAATATTTCATTAATTTTTTAAGTTTGAATCAACAAGGTCTTCGAATTGATTGAGAAGATTATTTAACCACAATCCGTTGGTATTTCAGTCTTTGAGACCCACGGAGACCTGTTGTATATTTTTAGAAAGCTCTCAAAAAATTAAGGTTACAGATTTATTGCAAGTATGAAGATTTCTGTTGATATTTTTATTATGTTTTTAGCTATTATTTGTCTTATTTGCTTTTTGTTCCGTATTTTATTACTGTATGTCATTTTCCATAATGGTAGATTAGCTACACATAACGTTTTTACTATCGAATATACTAGTTTTTCCAGCATAAAGCTGATGTCAGTCTCAATTGTCTTTTCTATCTGCCTCCATCATGACAAGCTCAACAGGTTATGGGCCCAGTGCGAACAATCTTTGGCAGAACATTGCTTTCGATGGAGATGAACAGAAATTTGAGCTGTGGGAGGTGAAGTTCTTAGGATACATGAACATTCGTAAACTAAAACATGTTTTCGTTTCTGAAGATGAAATTACAGCCGAGAAAAACGAATTAGCTTTATCTGAACTCATCCAATTCTTAGACGAACGTTCCATTTCACTTATTATGAGAGATGCAAGAGACAATGGTAGACTTGCATTCAAAATCCTCAAGGAACACTATGCTGGTTCAGGCAAACCGAGGATAATAACTTTGTACACTCAGTTAACCTCTTTGATCAAACGAAACAATGAATCAATCACTGACTACATCTTACGAGCTGAGTCAGTTGCAAATGCCCTACGTACCGCCAAGGAAACCGCGAGTGATGGCCTTCTTGTGGCCATGGTTGTTAAAGGACTCCCAGATCAATACAAATCCTTTATAGCCGTTACTACCCAATCAGAGGACGTAGTGCAAGATTTTCAAAGACTCGTAACAAACGTCCTGACTCAACTGAAGGTGATAATATCGTGAAGACACACTCCTATCGTACCAAGAAACTCACATGCTTTAATTGTGGTGCTGCTGGCCACAAATCAACCGAATGTCGCAAACCCAAAAAGCAAAACTACGACAAACCGTATTGCTCGTACCACAAAACCAATTCCCATTCGAACGAGACATATTGAAAACAAAAACAACACACATCTAGAACCGTTTCGGACGAATCAGAAGGACATTCATTTGTATTCACAGTTGAGGATAGCAACAAACTGCTTTTAAAAACTTCATCAGACAAATTTCTAGTTGATTGTGGTGCAACCACCCACATTGTGAACACAGACTCAAACTTTATTGACATTGATCCAACTTTCAAACCAGACCAACATTTCATCAAACTTGCTGATGGTTCCAGATCTAACAACCTAGCAAAGAAAAAAGGGACAGTGTCAATTTCTTTGTTATCTTCCACTGGAAAAGTCGTTAATGCAAAATTAGACAATGTATTGTATGTACCTTCATTTCCACAATGCATTTTCTCAGTCCAAGCAGCAACAAAGAAAGGAACAAAATTGAACTTTGAAGGTGATCATGCTGAACTTATTACCACTGATGGTGCCACATTCCCGATCGAGCAACATGGTCGATTGTAAGTACTACCTCTGTCAGACATCAGTATCCGATACCAGAACCGAATCGCCCAAGACATGGCACAAATTGCTAGGTCATTGCAACCTTTCCGACGTCAAAAAGCTAGAAGGAGTCGCCCAAGGTATGAACATTTCAGATAAAAGTGACTTTGATTGTGAAACATGTATTCTCGCCAAACAGACCAACACTCGTAACCGAGATGACATCCGAGCTACCAAACCCTTCGAATTAGTCCACACTGACCTTGCTGGTCCTGTCGATCCTGTAGCTAAAGATGGCCACCGCTATGCTATGATTTTCGTTAACGATTTTTCAGGATGCTCGTTTACATACTTCCTTAAAAACAAATCAGATGCATTGCAAGCAACCGAGATATTCCACACCAAAATGGGACAGCAGGACGAAACTGGAGAACACTTTTCGAGATAGCACGATTTTTGTTAATCGAAGCCAACCTACCAAAATCACTATGGACTTACGCTGTCCTAACCGCCACACATATTCGAAATCGTTGCTATGTGCAAAGATTGAAAACTACACCGTACAGTGTGATTACTGGAAGGAAACCCAACATCTCGAAAATGCATCTATTTGGAAGTGTTTGCTACCCTCTCATCCATGACCCAAAGAAACTAGGCCCTCGATGCAAAAAAGGTTATTTTGTTGCCTACGATTGCGACAGCCCATCATACCTCGTCTATTACCCAAACAAACGTACCGTCATGAAATATAGACTCGTCAAATTCACCGACAAGTTTGAAACCAAACCGGAATCAGATCCACTCTTGCCTCCAACTGAACCTGAGGAGCAAGAAGTTAAGACAGAGACACACAGAACCATCCAAGCCAGTAGTCAGTCCAGAGCAACGTAAAAGCTATCCATTGAGGAGCCGCCAACAACCACTCAAAGATGAAGACGTCAAAGAGGACACCGATTCCATCAACCACATTGATTTTTGCTACCTGGTGAATGCCCCGCTTACTTACCAGGAAGCCATGACCGGCCCAGATTCGCAAAAATGGGCAGTCGCAATGGATGATGAAATTAAATCGTTCCAACTCAACAACACCTACACGTTATACTCCACTGGAAGGATATGAACCCGTCAATAAAGTGTGGAAATTGAACAAGTCACTTTACGGATTAAAAACAGAGCGGCCGTAATTGGCACACTCTTGTACACGATTATCTCATTAACGAACTATCCTTCAAGCAATTATCAGCAGACCCATGCGTCTACTTTCAACAGGTAAGGGTGGAACCGCCATCCTACTCGTTTGGGTAGACGACATTATTATCGCCACACGTACCGAGTCCCACATGACACAACTGAAATCAAAATTCTCATCAAAATTTAAGATGAAAGACCTCGGACAACTATCTACCTTCCTCGGTATTTTCCATGGCTTGGAACTTCCAAAAATCCAGGTTGAAAAAAGCCAAAATCCAAATTAAACAAACTTGAAATTTTCAAAAATCCAGGTTGAATAAAGCCAAAATATCAAGCTAAAAAAGGTTGGAATTTTCAAAAATTCAGGTTGAAAAAAGCCAAAATCCAAAAAGTGATGGCAGAGATGTGGAAAAAGAGATCTTAAACAAGGTTTTTGTTTTTGTGAACAGCCACTCGCTAGCCTAGGCTCGATGGCTCCCGGTCAATCTCTCGTTATTGTTCGCACAGATACGTGGTTGATCATAGATCACTCACACAGCTCAGCAGGGCACTATTTCAAACTATGACACAAGTACCCTATGTACTTCACTGTGCGAACTTACTGCGATTGATCGAGGCCGTTCCGAAGGGACGCCTCACCTGACGGAAACTTACAGCTTGATTGCTCACATTATAGCTTAATATCTAGGTTAGCTATACATCAAAACAGTTTTGAGCGAAAAATCGCTTGTGGTTTTCTCAAAGGACATGCGCAGAAAATGGTTACAAAAACGTAATTTCCACATGGAATTTTAACATTTTCCAAACTGTTTGGAAAAATTTCCAACCCAAAAAGTCTAGTTTTCCAAGAAAGAGTCTCAATTTCACTAAAATGTAATTTCCACATGGATTTTTAATTTATTCCCGAACCAAAAAGTCTAGTTTTTTAATCAAATTTACAAAAATATGTATTTTCACATCGATTTTTGACCTTTTTTTCAATTTCCAAACTCTTTGGAAAATAAAAATTTCCCACCCAAAAAGTTATGTTTTCCAACCAGCCTTGGAAAATTGTCATTTCTACATGGGTTTTTTTTCACTTGATTTTTCAAGGGCATTGGTTTATTCTACAAAACTTATGGGTAATTTATGTTTTACAAATCAGCTTAAGGTAATCAATCGAAGTAACGAAAGTGCCAAATGAATTTCAAATTTTGAAATTTGAAAAGAAGTAAAAATTTTCAAATTTCAAAATTTGAAAAATGAAAAATACAAAAAAATTTTGATTTTCAAATTTTGAAATTAAAAAAATTGTTTATACCCCAATCGACGTAATAAAAGTGCCAAAAGAGGTTTTTAAATTTTAAGTATGAATAAATTGGGCTATTCCATTTTTAAACTGTACAGGGGTATTGACGAAATTTTCAAGGGGGGTCTAAGCCTTGATTTTCCAAGGGGTTTTTGTTCCTTTTTCAGCTTTTCCAAGGGGGTTATTCAAGGTTTATAGGGGGTTCTCCCCTCATAAACTGACATCAGTTGTTTTCCAGCCCTTTTTCACAAAATTTAGTTTTCCAGAGGGTTTTGTATCCCAATTTCCAGGGGATAATTTGCTATTCAATATTTCCAGGGGGGCTAGTGAAAAAAGTTCGTCAATACCCCTGTATAATTTTTTTTAGAATAGCCCATTAGAAGGTTAGCAATCTGTGTTGACGTCAACAGGAGGTACACTAAAAGTGCAATAATCACCTAAAGCCCTGCAATTCGAGTGATTCTATCTTTGAGAGAATTGATTGGTTGATTAACGTCACGTGACCCGTCAATAGACTTTTTGTTCCTAGTATACAGAAGTGTGACTTGCACACACTGTAACATCATAATTTGACCTTAAGAACGTTTAGGTAATCAACTTTACCATATAAGGTAAAGAAACCACGTTATGGGGGTTTAGAACGATGTTTACTTTCGACTAATATAGCCTAATATCTGAGACAATAGGCAAAAAACAGGTGGATATTTTGTCCCTTCAATTTCACGAATATGTTTTTTCAAAGATAATTCTATTAGTTTGCTTCTTAAATTTCAGATAAATGAAAAAAGTGTGACAAATATAATTTTTAAAATTTAAACCTTTAATTGGCACTTTTATTACAACGAGCTTTGTCCAATTTTAAGCAATACTAAAAACTTTCCATTTTTCATTTTTCAAATTTTGAAATTTGAAAATTTTTACTTCATTTTAAATTTCAAAATTTGAAAATCATTTGGCACTTTCGTTACTTCGATTGTAATCGCTCAAATTTCCAACCTTCAATTATAGAACCAAAATTTCCAACCCAAAAATATTGAATTTCCAACCTTGGAAATCGACAATTTTTTCCTGTGTTGGGCGTCTTCAACTGATGACCGTCTTAGCATCACTGGTTATCACATTAGCCTCACCGAACATGGTCCACCAATCAGTTGGAAATCCAAGAAGCAAACCTCCGTTACACTATCGACTTGTGAAGCCGAATACGTTTCGTTGTCAATCACATGTCAAGAAACCATCTATCTTGCTCGTCTTCTAAATGAACTGACAGAGCATGATTTACAACCAACCATCATCAAGAACGACAATCAAGGACACCCCTGAGTCAGTGGCCCGGTCAGATCCACCCCGGTGAGTAGCCCGGTGAAAAAAATGCTCAAAAACAGCCCAAAATTAAGCCCCGGTAGAAAATAAGTCAACCCGGGCAAAAAGGCTAAAGGTTTTGGAAACCCGGGCTGTGGCATGAAAGTTTCTGTTTACCCCGCTGGAAATACTGAAAATTTTGATTCCCCCGGTTGAAATCAAGGAAAGCTTGGGTTACCCCGCTGTTGAAATTAAAAAGTAGAAATCTTAAAAAATAGAAAATGTATGAAATAGAAAAGTAAAACTTGAGCTAAAAACTTACTGTGTTCCATCCAGTTTGAAAAAAATGTAAACAAACTATGTAACTGAGCTACCATCTTGCGTGTATTTACCTAAGTTCAACCGCCCTCGATACTTAGAGTTTATGGCGGCCATTTTTTGGAACATTTTGATTGCGTGCAGTTCGCGCGGCAATGGAATATTCTTACAGGCAAGCTCAAATAAAAAAGAATAACAAAACTCAAAACTCTCTCAACAAAAATATTCTTACAAAGGAAAAGTGTATTATGTTCCCGAGCATATTACACATTGGATTCTCAAAAAAAGGTTTTTGCTCTCTCTCTTCAATGTTTACTTTAAACATAATGAATAATTTAGTAGTACCTTCCATTATTCTAGAAAAAGCGCGGGAAATTTTCATTCTATTTTTTCTGTCTGTTTTTCTGTCTTTTATTAGAACTTTTTGATTGAGTTATTCTTTTTTTTTTACTATCTCGTATTTTCGGGAGAAGACAAACCGTGTACCCCTGATATGGACCCCCAATATGGACCACCAATATGGACCCCCTTTAAATGGCGAGAAAAGCATTGTGGGTATTTCCCAACATTAAATAGGTAGTTATTTGTGCTATATTAGTCGTCCTATATAATATAAACATATTACAACAGTTATAGAGTTACATACAAGATACATTCTTTTATTTAGACATAAATTCAGTTCGTTCAGAGTGATTTGTTCTATTGTTGAAATGTTGACACAATGTTGATATTTGAGAGTTACGGACTGTTGTAACTCGGCTCTTCATGTCTCAATCTATGGTTTGTTAAGCCAAAAAACATTGTTCTTGAGTATATCCATATTCATTTGGACTGAGCAGAGAAGCTCAAGTAAAAAATCAAACTCAGCAGAATGCTAAATCTTAACTTTTCCTCCTTATCAGTTATCAAAAGGATTCAAACAATAAATTGTAGACACATGTCATTTCTGGAGACATTTGGACTATCTTCGTAACGCAAGGTCGGTAAATACAAGTCAAGTAATAAATTGACAAAGTAATGATAAATATATAATAAGTTATTGACAATAATAAATAGTCGTACATATATACATTCATATTTATGTTCCTCTGGTACTGTGTGTTGTATCATGAGATTATTCGATTTTATTAACCCGTTCACGAATCTCGTATCATCTCAGTATTCCAGTTCAGTTCTCTTAGTATAATTACGATATTCTCCGATGTATCTTTGACTTGATGAGTGACGGTTCTTTAATAACTTTATTGGTTTGTCGATCCGTTCTTTGATTCTTCTGAATAATTATAAATAACTTAGAGGACCCCTGAACTAATGAGCCTCTTCCCCTGGACTAAAGACCTACCTCCCTCGAGCTATAGGGGTCAGCCTTGTTCGCCAATCTGACTGATCTTTTGGTAGGACAAAAAACCATGGGATGTTAATAATAAGTAATAAATCTGCTCGTTCTTCGTTTCAGCTGGTTGATGATTGTCATCGTCCGTCGTATTGGAAGTTTATCATGAATAAAAAACAAAGTAATCATTAGCATAAGTAGCTCAAGTTAGAGAACGCGACCTTACGTTTGATGCGAGATGACACGAGTGAAATCCCGCGTTCGAATAACTCGGAATAAATCTTAAAAAGACTTATCGTACTCAATGTGATATTGGAAGTGCAAATAGACATAAATTATTTCAAACTAGAGTTGTTCAGAGCTGTTTTGGGTATTTCTTGCCGTTTTTGAGGGGGTCCATATTGGTGGTCCATATTGGGGTTCCATATCGGGGGTCCACGGTTTGTCTTCTCCCCGTATTTTCTTATAATAAAACATTGGTAACTTCAGATGGTTAAAAGCGATGCCGGCGGTTGTTTCAGTGTGATTTCCACACTGTGACCTAGTATATATATCTTAAGGGAATTTGGGCGTTGCGGGAACTAATTTGAGCTTAAAACCTGCATATTATATACTAATCGATCAGAAACTTTCCCAAAAATCAGGTCTCTAAAATCAGACCCTTACAGTGCAGGAAAAAATTGGCTGAAAATCGACCCTTACAGTGCAATTTTTCTAAATCTTTTGCCCTTTTCAGGGCAAATTTCTCAAATTTTGCCTGAAAATTGGGAATGTTTCCAAATTTTACAGCCTTACAGTGCTTTTTTTACCACTTGCTCAAAAATCGACCCTTACAGTGCACTTTCCAAAGTCCAAAAAACCTACCCTTAAGGGCCGCACGTCCGGTAGGTCACTTACCTAGAGTCCCCCCCCCCGGGGAAACTTTATGCTGATTTAAGATTAAGAAAAAGGTAAATATCACGGTCTGAAAATTTTGCTATCTCGAGCTATGAAGCACTTTCGTTTTCAAAACTTAGAAAACGAAAGTACTTCGTATCTCTTGGTTGCGAAATTTTCAGACCATGGTTGTATTTGTTGTGAGGAATTTTTGGATAATTCATTTTGCCCAGATGCTGCAAGACCCATGGCCCGTAAAACACAACAACATCAGGAAGCACGTGATATGGGTTTTCTAGTGACCACTGAAATTGTTGAATCAATTCAAATACAGTATATACAAGTATAAACAGACTTTCAAGACCATGCAATTAATGTGATTTTTGTTATCAAAATTATGAATCGCTCAATGGTTAGGGATAATTTGATGTGCTTTGCTTCTTCCCAAACTCAGAGCTCAAACGACGTTTCTTGAAATAGCTTGGGAATATATACACCTTTTTTTTAATAAGGAACCTTAACTTTGCTCTGAGCCTGGAGTTCCTTATTTTTACAGAGAATTTCAGCCTCAAAGTTCTTTATCGAGTTCCTTATTTACATAGCTGCTAGGTCAAAGGAAACTATGAAAATGTGTGGTTTTATGGAAACATCGACTATTTCAACAAAGAACTCGGAGAATACAAGATATTGCTAGTTCAAGTGAAAACTCTTACTGTTCCTTAAGACTTGTTTTCTTATCCTCAGCCTGGGCAGTTCCTTAACAATTCCTTATTTTTTGGACCATTTTCAGCCTCGAGTTCCTTATAAACGTGTTCCTTATACAGTGCCGTAGCAACTGGGGGGGGGCAAGGGGGCTATGCCCCGTCCCCCCAATAATTTTTTCAAAAATGGTTATTTTGCAGAATGCAAAGTTTTTCTTTTTTAATTTGTCATAATTGTCTTTTAAGTGCATGTTTTGAGTGCATTTTCAAGCAATCTAGAGCTCAAATTTTCAAAATTCCCCCCCCTCGGGCCAAACCGGTTGGCCCTCGCGGTGTCACTAAACTTTAGCCCCTCCCACCAATATGAAAATGCTTCCTACGGCACTGTTATATAAAAAAAAACGTGTAATGTTTTAAATTCATTTTTGATGGATTATATCCCTAGCTATGATTTAAAACAATGTGACACTGCCAAGAATTCATTTGCTTGATACTGTCGCACACGGAGATTTATGTGTGGAACTCCCTGGATATTTCACCAGACAGTTTCACTAAACCCCGAGGCGCAGTGTACCCTGAAAGAGTACAATTTAAGAAGATAGTAAATGGACGATAGTAACTTCGATCGAATGAATTTTATATTTACATAAAAGTGATCACTAATATTTCAATAACTCCAAATAACTGTTCCTTAATATAGTTGTCTAAAAAGTCGATAACACGATAATATCTCCAGTTGATGTTATGGAAGGTTCCAGATCTAAATCAGTAACAAGTCTCTTTACTAATAGTACGGTTCGTAACTCTCTAGCTTTCCAGCATGTTTCGACTCTCCAGCACGCTTCCGACTCTCAGCACGCTCTCCGACTCCAATAATGATCTTGTGATTCCGGTATTTATAGTTTTTAGTTCTATGAGTATTTAGAGGACTGGATTTAGAGCCTGGGATCAATAGTCACGTTGGTTTAGTTGTCCGCGTCCATTCATTTGGTTGGGATTGCTTCCTCGATCCCAGCTCATAAATCTTTCAGTGTTGTGCGTAGATTGATTCAGTCTCTTGGTTTTGTTCTCGATTATCTCAGTGTGTCAGTGGTATGTAAGATATTAGTCACGCTTGGGCTAACGGGGTTGCAGTCCGTTTTCCTCGATGATCTTCATGCGTAAATCTATTCAACGTGAATGGTATATGATGATTTTCCATTGACTGAATGCTGGTAGCTAGAGAAGGTCTTTTCATGGTCTATTCCTGCGTAAGCACGTTGGACTTGAATGGATAATGTAGATTGTTTATTTTGGGATGAGTGATGTTTTCTCAAAATATCTCTACTGTCACAATACCCTGGTCAGTGCCCCCCGACCTAATAGTTAATACCCTGGGAAATGTTAAAATGTTTCCATCAAAAATGTATATTTCTTCAAAAAATCAGAAACAACACGTTGTTTTATTCTCCCCCTTTGTGAGGCTTGGATGGTTTCATGTTTTTAAAAGAAAAAGTGTGGACATTATTATTGTAGTTAGTAAGATGGATGCCTATTCATTCAAAAAGTCAATGGATTTTAAAAGAAATTGTGGGATCTTTTCTTCTTCTATCATAACTTTTTAGCTACACACTTTTTATATAAAACGCAGTGAAGGGCTCAGGCCTCAAAATGGCCAAAAAAGCAAGTTGGCTTAGGCCCTTAGGAACCCTAAACCTAAGGATGAAAATTTTTTTAAATAAGGAAACCTATTTTTTTCTTTTTCCACTCTGAAAAGACTGAAATCTTGCTATATTACGACCAAAAAACTGCTGTTTTACTTTCAACAATTTGAAATTTGAGGCCGTTTTTAGCCCATCTAGAGGGTCCTATTTTCAAAAATTTTCTTAACCGTCGGCGCCAATCATGGTGGCGCCTCCTCACACACTGATGTAGCCGTTACGTCATAATAGCAAACATACACCACCCTTGTTAAACATCCTAAATCTACCCCCTGAATCGAAGAAGGTGCTGGTGGAGATTTTAGGAGATTTTAGGCTATCGACTCTTAAATTTTTACACTAATAAGAAGAATGATGATAACGGATATCAAAGGACTGTTAAAGTGCAATTTCCTGCTGAAAATAGAAAAAAATCACTTATAATTTGTATTCACCCCGGAGAAAAGTAAGTCAAATTTTTTGAACCAGGTGGATTTTTTGATCATGAAAAAAAACCCGGTGAAAATTAATTTTTCCACTGGGTCACTGAGACAGGGGTGTTCAAGGAGCATCGTCATTGATTAAGAACCCTGTTAAACATTATAAATCGAAACACATTGATATTCGTTACAACTTTATTTGAGAAGTCTATCCGAATGGAAATGTAGTTATTGATTATGTGCCATCTGATGACAATGTTGCAGATGTCTTCACCAAACCACCAAAAAGACATCTCCTCGTCAAATTTGAACAATTTCTTTTCGGACAGTAAACGAAAATGAAAGTAATCCTCAAGAGGGAGTGTTGAAATTTTTATTATGTTTTTAGCTATTATTTGTCTTATTTGCTTTTTGTTCCGTATTTTATTATGTCATTTTCCATAATGGTAGATTAGCTACGCATAACGTTTTTACTATCGAATATAATAGTTTTTCCAGCATAAAGCTGACAGTCTCAATTGTCTTTTCTATCCGCCTCCATCATGACAAGCTCAACAATTTTTGTACCTAATTCGAGATATTAACCCTTAAAAACAGTGTTTTTCAGCCAGAAACAGCTATTTTGTCCAGTTTTTGCGCTTTTTGAAGCTCAATATCTCGAGCTAGGTACAGCAATCACCTATACTCGCAACTGATCTCTAATCTTAATTTTTTGAGAGCTTTCCAAATGTATACAATAGGTCTCTATTTTCTCAAGCTAAAATTTTCATTAATTTTTGACCCTATAATTTTTTGCCTGAGACTGTCATATTTGTCCGAAAGTCACACTAAAGTGTCTGAAAAAAATTGGCAACCAAAGTTTTTTTCATTCCCCTACCCCTTAGCTTTCCAAAAATGTATGACAAGTGCTGTAACTAAAAAAATCGAGCGATTTTACAAATTCCCCCCCCTACTAAAGGTCGGCTGTGGCCACCTATAACTTATTTTTACATGGCACATCCTCATACTTCTTAGCATTTTGATTGAAAATGGAACCCCCTCGTAAAGTTCAAAAAGTTACATACAGAATTCATCATGTTTTTTATTTTTCATTAATATCATGAATTGCTATTGTTTTAATCCTAATTTTTTCCTTCCCTATTATATCACTCGAAATCCGTAAACATATTTATGGTAATGGTTTTACTCAATAGCTGCATTCGTCTTATACAGGTTGTCCGGAAAAAAAGTATCGAGTTCGAACATGATTCTGAGTAGAAGGTTGTTGCGTGTGTTTAACAAAATGTAAGAAAATATAATATATACCAACACGACAATTGTTTTTACAACGCAGTCGTCATTATCATTAAAAAGAATTAACTTTTTTTACAGTTTTCTTGACGTTCGTTAAAGTTATTAAGAATCATTTTTTGTAAAAGCTATTCATAAAAGATGCCTCATGACAATTAATATGACACATAGTCCGGGAGCTAAATCCTATATCTCCTTAAATAAGCACTTTTGCTTAACCCAAGATTCTACAGGATAAACTATATATTTTTGGAATCCTTAACTATCCTAGTTTAAGAAATGATCGGTCCCCAAAACTAACTCCTGGTCAATTTTTCATACCGGGCCCCAATTTAGGGGGTACTTCTTACCCTTAGGATTTGTTAAGGAAAATATCTTTCCATGTATGATACAATTTGCTATATCTCATGAATAAATTGACCAATTACTTTGAAACTTTGCCAAAAGTTTGATAAATCTTAATGCGATACACCAGAAAAATTTCTTGTCAACTGTATTTAGTATCATTTTCGACGCTTCAGGGGGGTAAAAATTCCCATTTTATTGAATTATCACTGCTTATCTCGCCTAAAATATCTTCGAAAATAGTTTTAACTTGATCTTTGTGTAATATACACTAGAAAATTATAATGCATACTTGAAACTCTCACATACAGGGTGCAGTAGGAGAAACCAGCTGGTAAAATTGCCCATTTTTATTGAATTTTACTAATTTGAGCAATTTTCACTGCTTATCTCGCCTAAAATGTTTTTAAAAATAGTTTCAATTTGATTTTAAAGTGATTATACACTGGAAAATTACAATTCTGACTTGAAACGATCACATTCAGAGTGCAACTGGACAAATCAGGGGGTAAAATTGCCCATCTTAGACTTTTATTGATTTTTGGGCTCACTGGACCCATTAAACAGTATCAAGGTGTACGAAATTTGATTTCTAACAGAGGGAATTTTTGATAAAAAGCAATATTAGTGAAACACACACAAGAATTTTCTTTTTATAGAAATGGTACGACTCGATACTTTTTTTCGGGACACCCTGTACATCAACAACACTGCTTGCATACTGTTTCGAGATTTTTTCTCCAAATCATGCGGTTTTGAAATTGCAAAACCTTTTGTTCATTGAATGCATCCCTTTTATGCTTCCTTAATAAAACCTTTTGTTTTAAAGGGTGCTCCTACGCTACCTTTCAGACAATAGAGCTTACGACTCTTAATTAAGGAAGGTCGATTGTAAAACATGAAAGATTCTATAATAACAATTTAATTAAGGAAACCTTTCGGTGTAAACGCGCCCTTTATCTTCCATTATTCTCTTTGCAGGCTAATTGCTCTCAGACGGACTAGCAAAGATTACCGCGCCTTTCCTGTTAGCAATCATCGTAACAAAACAACACATTTTATTTTTTCCTGCTTTTATTGGCTGCGTTTAGACCAACTGGCATTTGTAATTTGGCATTTGCTCATAAGGGATTCGATTGTAATAGCTTTTCCATTGTATTTTCTGTCATGGCATTTAAGGAATCGTCTTTTTAGAGTCATTACTGAAAAGGTGATTCCCTCAAGTTCAACTTTGACAGATCAAACAATGAAAAGCATGAAATTTCTCAAAAACTGCAGTCATTAAGACTGAAACTTTTTGCCGTAGGGCTAGGCTATGGCAAATCTTTTAAATTTTACAATCTATAGAAAGAACTGAATAAAAAACGTGCAAATACTTTAAAAAATCAAAAATGTCATTTTTTCTCTTTGTTTTGGTTCCTTTGTTTGATTTGAAATGCCAGAAAAGGGGATTCCTTTGCTCAAAATGGCATTTCATAAGCCAACGAAATGCCAACACGCTGGCATCATTAGGCATTTGACAAACCGAACAATTGCGCGGAACAATAGAATTCAAAAGAATACTGCAAGCAATTACAAATGCCAGGCTGGTCTAAACGCAGCCATTTTAGAGATCAAACCTTAGACAAAGAGTAGCGATGATATCTACTGCGAAACACGGATTATATTATTTCTAAGCACCTCGTCTCAGTGCATTTTTTGGTAATGAAACTTTAATGACATGAAAACTTTCGGTATTGGATTAAGATTTGGCCAAAATAAAGAAAATAAATGGCAACAATCACAATCAGATGTTAAAGAAAATACTGAATTTTCTTGATTCTGAAATATCTTGCTGAAAATGTCTTGAAAAGTTTGGTACCACTGTCGTAGGCTCTGTGGAAATTTACTTGTTCTTATAAAAAATCGTGTTAAACTATTACACAACCTTTAATGAGTAAGTGAAGTAAATCACAGCTATAAAAGCGAAGAAGGTTTAAGACGAATAACAACCAAAAATATTCGACGAACGGAGGACATCATGTATAATATTTCACTTGGGGTTTTATTGTGGTGTATTTGGTTTACTCATGGACAATCAACATGTGACGAAATAATGGCCAATCTCTCGCCTGATGATAATGTCTGCTGTAAGTGGATTTAGATATTTATTTCTTAGGTTGCTAGACTAAAGCATTGTCAAGAATAAGTTGAACCCTACAATGTGTATCTTTCAAGATATTTTTCCCCCAAATTTACTAAAAATCTAACACAAAAAGCCGCAGTTCTGAACAAAAGGTAACTTTCTATCCTCTAAAAGGAATAGTTTTATAACTTACTTAATGTATTTTTTTGCAGTTCAAATAGATGGTTCACCCAATATTTTTGTGCGAAGTAAATCTGACGGTAGAGGATTTTGTCAAGGCCTTGTACCAGGGCGAAGTGATTTGTTTGTGCCAATTTCTGAAGAAGAACATGATATTGTCATGGCAAAAGCTGTGTAAGTCTGAAATTTTTTACTTTCCAAAAAAGCGTGAAGAAAAGTAGATTCTGGGATAAGTTTTTAGTGTACGTAATAGTTATCGCACGGTACCTAGTACAATATGTGATATATCTTTCGTCATATAGAAAACTCTGAACGAGAAAAATATATCTAATATTGTACGAAAAAAAGTGTGATAACTGGTTTATACTCCAGGCGCTGGGGAAACTTTCGTATGCAGATCACTGCGTACAGTTGAAACCTTTTGATTCGTGTTATGTATGGTCTAAAGTTTTTAAAAAGTTTGGTCCCGTTTCTGTGGGCGGTGGCACCAACCCTGGGAACGCCCTTTTGGGCGTAAAAAATTGTTCCTTGGGTGGTTTCGCAAAAAGTGAACATATTATATACCAATCGACGCGAAATTTTATACTAATTTAAAAAAAGGTTAACGTTATGGTACAAAAAATCAAGCCCTCAAAAGTTATTAACGTTTAAATGTGGAAGGGTAATTTATAGCATTATAACTCGTATTATCCATTTAAACGTCATTAATGACTCAAAAGAGCAGATATTATAGATTAACACTAACACTTTTTTGTTTCTATTTATTTCACGATAATTGAATCATTTATTTGAATCATAATTGAACCATTGATCTTTTTTCTAAAATTTTCTTTTTCTTGATGAATGGAAACGTCTCCTTACGCTGAAGAGGAATTTAAATTTTGTGTAGTATTAACTAGTTTTCCAAGAAAGATGGAAAGTTGAAGTTGAAGCATCCTCGATAGAGTTTGAAACCTTCTAATCCAATGGTACACAAAGTAGCCATCAGTTTGCTTTTTGGAATACCTTTCTCAGCACCATCTACCCAGCTTTACGTGACCTTATGCGATCCCATCGAGAAGGAAACTGGAAGGAGATGCATCTTTCTGCCGTACAACGTGCAATACCACTTGTGTTTGCATTCGACCGCATAAATTACAAACGTTGGCTGCCTATCTATTTCGAAGACAGTCTAACTAATGCCACCAAATTTCCACTAATTCATGAAGATTTCGTCCAGGGAGGTTTTGTTGCAAAACTATCAAACCGCAAAGCAACTGCAGTGCCCATGGATCAAGCGTTGGAATCGCAATACAACAAACAAGCCAATTCATCCGGAATAATTGGTATAACGAGACGAAAAGATGCAGTATGTAAATGGGATCTGATAAAGCACGAAAAGTCCAACTACTCCAATTTGCTTTGCAAATTTTCCGGCGTTAATAAGGAAGATGAATATTCATTACATCACGAGTTCTCCACCAAGAAAAGTGAAACAGATCAAGAGAGTATTATCTCAAGTCGTTTCATACATCTGCAGTCGTGGCAATCCTTTTGATCTCGAGTTGAAATCAATAAGAAACCTTGCAACCGGTGCTACTCTTGAAGCCGAGTCATCTTCATTTCTGTTGACATGTGTCAAAAAGGTATCAATTATTCTTTAATCGTTTTACCTTGCCTCATTCCATATAAAATACTCTTATAGAATATTTAAAATACCCTAGTAAAAGCCCTTCGTCTATCATAATCAATATGTTTTAATATTTACTGCTTTCATTCTGTCTCTGTGGGCGCTGTTTCCTCATCTGTCTAAATGCTTTGAGTTTTTTGAAGAATACCTTCATGTACGACATTATTAATTTGTTATTAAAGAGCGAGGAGGCAGCATACTGCAAATTTGTCAAAGAACGTTTACAGAAAAAAGTTGTAAAGCTATTTGACAAAATTCCAAAGACCAGAAAATCCAAGAGAAGAAGCAAGAACTGGACACCCCCTGACGTAAACAAGGAAACAATTCACTTTCTTCGAATGATCGATTATTCCCAATTGCGAAATCTTGACGTCTCAGAGCTCCTCAAACACGAAATTGTTTCAACGTCATTTCACCTGAGAAGTCTTCAAAGTCAGAGCTCACTAGGGCGTTAAAAGATCGTCCAGAGAAACCACATCCTACGGAACTACAACAGTCTGAGCCGCTAACTGCCGTAGTCATCGATTTTATGGCGTATGCTCGAAAAGTTTCAACGAAAAAGATGCGTTTAGTCACTTACGAGGACTTCTTTGATGTTCTTTGGAAGATGTTCTCAATACTTTCAAAAGGATCAAGGAGAATCGACATAGTATTTGATGTCTACCGGAGATGTAGCATTAAACAGAGTGAGCGCAATCAGCGAAGCAAACAAGGCCCCATAGAAACACACATAATAAACGTGAAATAACATCTCCCTGTTGACATGGACCGATTTTGGTCATCTTCCGAGAATAAGATGCGGTTCCAACAAGCTTTTATCAAGTGGGTGCAAGAAAATCATATAAACGACACACCTGTTTATTTAGGTGGAGCCGGCGAAGAAAACGTCACCGCTTGCATCAAAGTATGCTCCGTCAACCCGTCACATGATATCATGCTATCGAGTCCTTAAGTTGCAATCATGAAGAAGCTGATGACCGAATGATGTTTCACATTCACCAGGCGATGATAACAACAGAAAACATAGAATGAGTCGTTCTGGCGTCTGGTGATACTGATGTATCTGTTTGCTCTATATATCACTATTGCCGTTGGGTTTATTATGGATTGAAAGAGTTGTGGATTGTTAGTGGGAACAGTGACTCGAAAACAGTGTTACCAATTCATCGCCTCGCTGAGAAGCTTCCATCGGATACAAGCGATATATTGCCAGCAGTTCATGCACTGACAGGTAAATTTTTTCTTTTTTGAGAACTTTTATTGGATTTCTGGAATTTTGCAAACTATAATTTGTTTTTTTTCTCGCATTTTTCGTCTTCTAATCTAAATGAAACGTTTATTAAACATTTGATTCATTTGATTTCAGGTTGCGACACAACAAGCAAAGTTAGCACTAAGACGTCTGCATTAAAAATGGCTTCAACAGGAAACTTCTCTGGTTTAATTGCCTTCGGTCAGTCTGAGATTATTAATCAACGTGTGCTCGAAGACGCGGAGGATTTTCTGCTTCGGTGTGTCTCCAAAGATGTTAACTTCAAGACGTTCGATAGCCTTCGAAATTTTGTTTACTACAAAAAGGCTACTGAGATAAACCTCGAAAGGCTGCCCCCAACATCTTCCGGTATCTACTTACACATCAAACGGGCGGTTCCTGCAAGCATTTATCTGGTTGCATGCTCCTTTTTTGGCAGAGATGGATATCGACCCGTTAAACTTTGGGTACAAGATGCAGGCGGAAGATGTTGATTGTGAGGATATTATTCCTCAAATAGTCACCAATGTTTTACCAGAAGACTTTCCTATGCCATGTAAATGTGTTAAGTGTGCAAAGGAAACAGTCTGCTCCTGCCGAAAACATCAATTGTCGTGTTGCAAAGACTGTAACTCTAAGTCTGACACTTGCAATCCTTATGTCAGGTGATTTTACTTTTGAAAACTAGTCAACCATTGTTATTCTTTATTTAAAAATTACCTTGTTTATTTATTGACTTGACTGAGTACTTCAGTATTTCAAAACATTTTTATAAAATATTTCAAAGGCTAAGATTAGAACTTCGTAATGTAATTCTGTAATAATTGCAAAATTTTGAAATTTTCAATTCCACGAATGAGGATATCTAAAGGCTTTAGATAAAGTTTAAGCTTTTATTGGCTTTAGACTAAAGCCAATAAAAGCTTTAACTTGAACTGTACTGAAATTGACCGAATAAATAGAATTCTATTATATGCCTACACGTAATTAGACATACAATAAGTATATAGTTCAAACAAATTATTATTTTAATAAAATATTTTTTCACAACATGTTTGCCTGACACGTTTACCTTTGATATTTCAAATGCTTATAACTTTTGAACACTTGATCTTTTTGCCCATAAGGTTAATCTTTTTTTAAATCAGTATAAAATTTCGCGTCGATTGGTATATAATATGACCACTTTTGGCGGAACCATCCAAGCAACGATTTTTTACGCCCAAAAGGGCGTTTCCAGGGTTGGTGCCACCGCCCTCGGGAACGGGACCAAATTTTTTAGAAACTTTAGACCATACATAACACGAGTCAAAAGGTTCCAACTGTACGCAGTGATTTGCATACGAAAGTTTCCCCAGCGCCTAGAGTATTATCGTCAACTTGAAAAATTTCAGCAAACCTTTTTCTCTCCATTTAAGACAGGACGGGTTCGATCTGCGAGGCAAAAATTTTACAGTGGGAAATTCGAATTTAGCGCTGTCCTCACTTACTAAACTTACTAAAATAAAAACCAAATTTCGGAAGTTGCGTTTTCTCTAAGAAAGTGTGACCAGTGAAAGAATAACAAAAGTTGATTGGCTGTGTTTCAACTGTCACTAGGATGTTAGACTAGAGTCTACTTCTAGCTGAACTTTGCTTTTTGATAATTTTTTATGACGCTGAGTCCAGTGAAGTAGACTAGGAGCATTTGGCGAGGTCGCCATTTTGAAAAAAAAAAAATTAAAATCAAAATAACAATAAAACTACTTGGAGTTGAAGAATATAATCAAAAATGAGAAACAAACACGATTAACAGATTTGCAATCCCTTATTCTCAAATAAAAATATTGCTTCATACTGTTTTTACCTTCCAAAAACAACTAAAATCTGGCGGACTGTTTTACAGTCCGCCTAGGCAAAAGCATATTACCATATACTACCGGGCCACTTATCAGCGCCAAAAAGTCCATAAAAAAGCTCTAAGTGGACCCCGGGCTACTAGGATGTGGGAGATTCAAACCAGGTAACCATGCTATTCATTTCACCGTCAGTATATAAAAGAAGAAATCATGGGCGCGTTTATACTGGAAGGCTTCCTTAATTAAATTGTTATTACAATAGTATAGAATCTTTCATGTTTTATATTACAAAGCGTATACATAACAAACAGTTACGCATTGAATTGTCACTTCTAATCGATCTTCCTTAATTAAGAGTACGAATACGAAAAGGTTAGAGAGCTTTTTAGAAATAAGAATATGAATCATTTTTCAAAATCAGCCACCGTTTCATTCGATGTTTATCCAGAGTCTCTATAATACTTTAGGCGAACAAACTTTCTCGAGGAGAAACTTTCGCGAGGTCGAAAAATCTTAAAATGCATGAAATTTACTTTCGCGAATTTGACAAAAAAGATTTTCGCGAGCCTAGACTTTCGCGAATGAGGTATATTTTTAGTAGAAAATTAAAATTTTCATAATTTTTCATAATTTGCATAAAATTAGTGCTTACATCATTCAAATGTATTCAAACCACAATTAATGGACTTTTGGATAATATCTACACTATATTTTATCTTTGTTATCATTAAAGAGAAAAATTTGAGTAAATTTTTTTTTCAGATTTTTTTTTGCGAGCATAAACTTTTGCGCATTAGCCTCTCAATAATTTTCAAAGATATTTACTTTCGCAAAAAGGGCTAAAATTCGCGAAAATTGCGAAAGTTTGTCGGCCTAAAGTAAATCCATGCTCCTGCCTATTCTGATAAGTTATGTCTAAAGTCGATGCATTGCCCTTGATGCCAATGCGAGTAAATGACTCAAATGACTGCTTTCAGCCCTTTATTAAGCAGAGATTTTGACTTTCTGCCTATTCTAAAGTCTATTTCAAATTAGCTGGCAGTGTTTTTTCAAACCTCGATAACTTTTGATAGAATTCGAATCAAGTAGTGATTTTGTCCTCGTTGAAAAGACAAACAAGAGTGGAATATTGTTATAAAGAAAAAACTCAAAAAGATCGGAAAATGTAGATTAAAAATGAAGAAGAAGAAAATCAACTTCTTTAATAATTGTGCTATAATTATCATTTTCACACAAGTGATTCTTTGATCTTAGAACATCATTAATGTGAAAAAATTTTCAAAACAATTTATTCAAAAAATACAAAAAATGAGGATCATAGCATTATTCTACAAGAAGTTGATTTTCTTCTTTTTCATTTTTCATCTTCGTTTTTCCATTTTTTTTTCTTTTTTGATAATATTCCACTCCGGATTATCTTTTCAACTAGCACAAAATCGCTACTTAATTCAAATTCTATCAAAAGTTATTAAGGTTTGAAAAAACACTAGCTGGTACTTTGAAATAGATTTTAATAGTTAGTATCGACTGCGCCTAAAGTAGAGTATAACAAGATTGTATTTTCGAGTTTACTTAAATTTTTAGACAAGCAGTCGTTGGACCAAACAATTTCGGTTCATATTTTTTGATTGGTTTGATTCCAAAAACTACACCATTAGTTCTTCCAGTCACTAAAAATCAATTTGAGTGGGTCGATGGATCACCTCAAAGCTTCGATAGATGGGACGGAGTTGGACAATCCATCGATTTCACGAATGTTGTTTATAGCATATCGGATGAAGTATGGGTAAATGGCCAAATTGAAGGGTTTGAAGATGATATAGATACTCTATGTGAAATACAGGTCGAGTAAGTTTATTTTATAAATGCATATTTGATAAGACATATTTGATACCTGACTGGCTACAACCGCATAGGGCCACACCGAGAAATTGTCAAAAACGATTGGGTTGCGGCGCTCTTGCTGGCGTTAACCGGTCAAAATGAGCGTGACGTAACGTACCCCTTTCACTGGGATCGCCACATAGTTATTTGGCAAGTTTAACTGCGAGGATTGGGAATAAGTATTTGATTTTTTGATAATGTGGTCTTCCTCTTTTAAAAAGTCTTTTAACCTTTACTTCAACCTTTCTGCTTGTGATTTGGTATTCACCTTGTTTTTTTTTCATTATCAATTCTAGTGCACCCTCGCCATCAACATCGAAAAATACTTATTTTACGATTTCAATGACAGAATTGCCATGGGAACTGGCGCAGGGGCAATGCAAAGAACAAGGTGGCGAATTAATCACTTTTCGACACCGCAATGAGAATTTGTTTGTCAGCTCAAACTTCGGTTCTTTAGGGTGAGATATTCAATGTACCTTTTTTGAGCCTTTACACTGTGTTGAAGAATATGACTGAGTTCGGTTTTTTTCAATGTTCGACCAGGGTAGAGTCGTATATTTATGAAAACTTTTACAGTAGGAACCAAAAAGCTTTTGATAATCAGTTTTATGTTGGCTTGAAAAATACAGTTTGCCAGTTCAAAAAAAGTCAAATTAGCAGCCCTTTCGATTGAGAAACTTATTTGCCATACTCACCAGGTTTGCCAAATTCAAAATTTCAATGTCAAAAGATCACGGTTTCGTAGCCAAATCCTACACATCTAAACCGCCATTTTTATTTCCGTTTCGTGATGCTTCGTCAGCAGTTTTACTGTGCGGCATTTGTGGCGTGCGAAGTGTTTTAACACGTTCTTTGGCATTTCTGTTTCAAAAATTATGCCCCAATTGCCAAATTTTTGTTAATTAAAATTTTAGAAAAATTTGGATCGGGCTCATTAGCGACATGGCACCTGGTAAGTTCCGATGGATCAATGGCGACAAATCTGCATACAGAAAATGGTGTAATGGTGTGAACCCTTCAGCCTCAACTGGTTGTGTTGTCTTCAACATGGAAAATCTGGTCGATGGAGAAGGATGTTTTGATATTGAACCATGTGATAACAACAACAGGTTTATTTGTCAATTGCGACAAATTCGTCCTGAGACTTTGGTTCAAGTCATTTCAAAACAAATTGAAGAAACACGAAAAAAATGTATATCGTGTACTAGTGCAGTCTAATTGTGCTAAATACCATAAAAATTGTGCAAAAGGACGTACAAGCATGTCCTCTATTGAATTTCACAAAAATAATTTGTTTGGTCTTGGAATTTTTGCTGACGTCAGCAATTACGTCATTTTTCGAACAACCTCCCCCTATAACTTTTATTGGCTTCATTTTCAGATATGGGTTGTGATGTTTTTCCGAATCAGCATGAAAAATGCTTTACAACTATATGTAACATGTCATACTTTTGAGAAAAAAATTTTCATTTTAGCCTGGAAACCTGTTCTGGTCTGTAAAATACACAAACAGGTGCCAATTTTTTGGGTCCGAGATTTAAATCCATTTTTGACCTCTAAACTACCATTGTGCAAAGTTTCATGCTTGTACGTCCTTGTGCACAATATTTACACAATTAGACCGTACTATACGAGGGATTAATTTTTGGACCTCTGGAGGTCCTATAAATTAACCTCTGTCCGTCCGTCCGTCCGTTCGTTCGTCCGTCCGTCCGTCTGTTACCAGCTTTTCTCAGGATTGGCTCATTAGTTTTTTCTGATTTTTGGCACAATGATGCAAAATGGCAATGCCCAAAATGTAACGGAGCCCGATTTTCGAAAAAAACACATTTCCGGCCGAAAATGCCGGAAATATGCCGGAAAAACCGTTTTTTGGCATTTTCTCAAGATTTCATCATTAGTTTTTTCTGATTTTTTGCACAAAGATGCGTATTAGCAATGCCCAAAACTTGGCCGAGTCCGATTTTTGGTAAAAAATCTTTTCTGGTCGAAAATGCCGGAAATATGCCGGAAATTGCCGTTTTTGCAGATTTTCATCGGACTTTTTCCTTATATTTCGCTGTTTTTTCACACAAAAACATTATTAATAGCAATGTCCACGGTCAAGCATGATTCAAATGTCAATAAAACTGATTTTTGAAGCCGGAACTTTCTAAAAATCGCCGGAACAGCCGATTTTCGCCGGAAAAACGGTATTTCTTGAATTTCTTGAGCTGTACTTTATATTTTTTCATGAAATTTTGCACACTGATGCAAAATGTCAATACCTAAATTGTGATGAAGCCCGATTTTCGAAAAAAATTCATTTCCGGCCGAAAATGCCGGAAATATGCCGGAAAAACTGGTTTTTTGGCATTTTCTCGAGATTTTATCATTAGTTTTTCTGATTTTTTGCTCAAAGATGCGCATTAACAATGCCCAAAACATGGCCGAGTCCGATTTTTGAGAAAAAATTTTTTCCGGCGGAAAATGCCTGAAATATGCCTGAAATCGCCGTTTTTCTAGATTTTCTTTGGACTTTTTCCTTATAATTGGTTGTTTTTTCATTCAAAAACATTATTAATAGCAATGCCCACCATCAAGCATGTTTCAATTTTCAATAAAATTGATTTTTGAAGCTGGAACTATTTTAAAAGTCGCTGGAACAACCTATTTTCGGCGGAAAGACAGTATTTCTTGAATTTCTCGAGCTGTACCAATTTTAAACAAATGAGAATTCCATCAAGTTTATTTACTGGTTATTCTTCCTCAGATTTACACCACTCAGCTAAAAGCCCGGGGGGGGGGGTACTTAGGCAAATGGAGGGTACGGTAAGTGCCGCCCTTAAGGGTACCTTTTTTGGACTTCCAAAGTCCCGCTAAGGGTCAGAAAAATCAGAAAATCAAATTTCAGTCCCACTAAGGGTCGGAAAAATAGGAAAATTTAAACTTTTTACCCCCTGAAAGATCGAAAGTCGGGCGACACCCCCCCGTCAGCTCGCAACCCTAGTCCCCCCCCCCCCCCCCGGGCTAAAAGAAACCCGTGTATTATTTCTAGATATTGTAAAAAATATTGAATATACTTTGCGAAGAGCATTATTTAAATTTGTATCTTTTTTTCCAGGCGGTGTCTATATCTGAACTTCAATAATTGCTAAAGAACCTAAAATTTGCAAAATCATTAATGGAATCGAAGAGTATAAAATCGAAAAATTGAGATGAAAAAATTAAATGAAGAAGAAAACGAAGAGTTTTTCGAAGAAGAGTATTTCACCTTTCAAAGCCCTAATCTCGGTAAAAATCAAACATTTTGGATTTTTTTTTGGTTCAGGTGATGTATCTATTTAGTATCTAAAAATACAATTTCGGAAAATTTTTGTGGAAGTATCTTTCCTTTAAAATCTCCAAAAAACCTCATTTTTGGCAATTTTCTCCACTAAATTTCCATACAAAAACAGCTATAACTTGGGATGTAGCCAAATAGAAAATTTTTCCGAAAAAATCTAAATAAAGAAACTATTTGTCATTAACTTAAAAAAAGTTTGAAACAATAAAATGATTTTCCCAAGGAGATTAGGCTTTTTTGTGAAAAGTATATGAATAGCGTCGTTTTGACGTCCATGCCACACTTATTCCTTAATTACTCATGATGTAATTACTTAAATTCATTTTTTCAAAAGCAGTTTGTTCCTAAAAATGTCAAAGAAGCGAAAACATAAGGTTTTATCTTCAAATTCTGAAATTGATTTTTCACTATGACCAGAGCCCTTAAAAGATGAAGAAGTTCCCTAAAAAAAGTAGCTATGAAAGGGGTTGCCGAACATTCTGTTGGGGGAGTGTTAAGGCAGGCAACCTTAAGTTCTCAAAATCTCAGAGTCCCAAACAACACTCCCACCATTTTTCCCAGTGTCATTTTCTGTGTCTTCATTTGTTTTTGTCATGTTTGTTTACATTTTTCAGTTTGGTCTGCAATTTACACACTTTTCTACCACTTTTGGTATTTTTCTTTAGTTTTGTGAAATTTATATGTTTGGTCAGTATTTTATTCACTAATTTATGTCAATTCAATATCTACTTTGCATTCACTAATTTTTTTCATTTTTTGTCAAATTAATTTTTGGTCTGTAATTTATGCATCTGTTCTGCAGATTGCATAAATAGAGGTCAGTTCAGCCACTTGCCTCACTTCAACAGAGACATTCAAGGAGTCAACATCAATCATCAAATTAGTCTCTTATGCAAACTTAGTCACTTTTTCATACACTTGGTGTTAGTCCAACACACCCTGTGTACATGCTGCCTGCACACAGCTTTCACATTCAGGCCAGCTGGTGAGTTTTTCTCTTTTTGTTTTCCCTTCCTTTGCCTTTTGCTTTCTTACAGTGGCTATTAGGTTTAAGATACATTTTTCCTTACTTATTTTTCTACTAGTATTCAATTATACTTAGCTTACACATAGAACTTTGTCATTCAAACTTCAATTTTTATTTTATTTTCATATATACATTAGGACTTAGTTTTAGTTCATATTTTCAATTTCAGTTTGAACATATCCAATGCACTTTACAGTGTTAACCGTTACAAACACGGCTTCCGCCTACTTTCATTGACTCCTGTTTGCTCATCTCTGACCCCACAGAGCGTTCTGTTTTCACAAAGCGAAGTATCGTTAACTCGCTGCGCTCGCTTCTTTTAAAAGTTGTATATCTATCGTGTATATGTACCTTTAAATCTCACCTACGCTGGGGAGCGCAAATGAAAAATTACTAAATATATCCAATCTTTCAAACGCAGAAATAATTGAGGAAGCAGTCCGCCCTTCCTTAGATCAAACCTAGAATCGCGACGGAGAGACCTGGAATTACGGATGGTTAAATTCGTTTTTTTCAAAAAGTGTCGCCTCGTGCGTTTAGATATACCAATTCTTAAAAGCTACGGAGATAATACACGCGGTCGCCGGTACTAGATAAGCCTTGTTTTTATCTCCCTAAGGTTTAAATTAGAATATCTAAAGAAGAGATCGGAAAATCAGCGCGGGCTTGAAGCGTTCAAGAAGCGTTCAAAACGCTCAAATGGCGCTCATTTTTTAAGAAGTCATTGCATTGACTCGAGCAAAGGCTTTCGAACTGTTCCAAATTGGAATGTTACAAAAACATTGTTGTTTTGAAAAGAGACGTTGGTGTTTTGAAAAGAAAAACAGAAAAAGAGGTGGTGCTTGAAAAGAAACGAAGAAAGCAGCTGAACCATGAACTTGCGGAATGAGAAGAAAGAAGATGGAATTTTTATTATTTCATCAACAGACAAGGCTCAACAGAGTTGTTGCTTCATTGCAAGAAGAGGATCAATGCTGAAAAATCAATTGTAAAAGGGGTTACGCACGAAACGAAAGTCTCGTGTTCGCAAGCGAAAGTTTTTTTAAACAGTACCGTAGGAAGCTTATTTCTCATTCCCGGCGAAATTTTCCCATTTACAACAAAAAAGCACCGAAACTAGCCCAATTTTTGTTAACTTGTTTAATAATTGGTTAGTTGGGTGTTATCTACCGTACTTACACATAACAATCCAAACGCTTCCTTATCAAAAGCGCTGAAATCCCAAAAAAGTGGCTATACCGCAATTTTGCGATTTTGGCGCTTTCGAATACTAGGGGTACGTACGGTAAAATTAAAACTAAGGGAACCCAGCCGTTCGCGTGATGCATGATCGCGGGAAATAATTCGAGGCATGGTGCGCAATTTGGGCTATTTTCGTTATATTTGCATGATGTATCAACCACTTTTGGTGATTTGCATGACTGTCACGAGAGCAAGATAGATTTCTACAGATGCATTTTAAGCATATAAAAACTCTGGTCAAGGATACTTTGGAGGCTAAAGTTTTTCTTTAGCTTTTAAAGTATCCTTGCTCTGGTGACAAAAACTTGATTTTGGGACATTGAGCCTCTTTCACGAAGTTAACGTATTTTTGAAAATGCTTAAAAGAAAGTTTTTGAAAATCAAAAATTTTTTAGAAAGTTGATATTCTATTTTTAAAATAAACTGCTTTTTGAATTTTTAAGAAAATCTTTTCTACATGTTGCTCTAGAATCTATTTTCAAAAATCATTGAAATTATATAATATCTGTGTAGTAACGTTTTCCTGAAAGCACCGACCAACCTCAAATTACATACTGCTATATGATACACTGACCCTCCCCCAGCTCCACCGGCTGATTGGTTATAAAATCATCAAATGTTAATGTTGGTGAATTTTAATGGAAAGGAAACGTGTTAACTACACCAAATGTCAGAATGTTCACTCTAAGACCTAATTAATGAAGAACTTGGTAAATCCTGATGGAATACAAGATAGAATGACATATTTCTTTATAAGAACGATTTTATGAGAGTCGAGGCTCAAATGGCCAGAGTATAAAAACAACTTTAAAAAACCAGTTCTTACAAAAAAATACAATTGAGGTGAATAAGCAAAATTGTATGTTTTTTTATTATAAAAATTCAATAAATACTTAATGGGACAAAGATAGCCTCAAGTATCTTAAAATTTCGATCTAAATAAGAACATCATAACGATTCTAAAATCTAGCATGTCCTAGAAATTTCCATAAATTCCATATATCCTAAAAAAATTCACAAGTTCAAAAACCCAGAAAAGTCAAAGATTATAAAATATATAAATCTATTCCTTTTGTTGAAATAATCCATAATTTTACCTCTGGATAAATCGACCCCTGGGCCTGGGTATGACTGTTTTTTGCAATTTTTTAAAGAACTGGGATGGTTGTTACTTTAAAGGTAAATTGGGTGTGTCAGGTATGTGCAAAATTCTGTTTCTCACAGAGTCAATTTTCAATTTTTGGCTTAGACATACCCATCACTCAATACCCCTGGTCCCTGGAAAAATCACCCAAGCCCAATGAAGAGTTTTTTCTGGCACAGAACCAGTGGCGTGGTGGCAGGGGGGGCCAGGGGGGCCAGGCCCCCCCCAGCGGAGCCATTTTGAGAAGGGGCGCCCAAAAATAAGGGACGCCAAGAAGGATTTTTCAGGCGCCCATATCGAAAGATTGACAAATGAAAAAACAAAAATGGCGCCCCTCATCACCTCAAAATTTTCTGGCTCGCTTCGTTCGCACACTCCCTTTTTTGTGTTCATAATGAGCGTATAGAGAGGGACGCCAAAAACAAAAAATCTTTAAAAAGGGCGCCGTATTTGCTTTGGCCACCCCAGAGAAATTTTCCCACCACGCCCCTGCACAGAACAATCATTTATACCGTGCGTCAACTGCTCTAACTTAGGACTATCTGACAAAACATGGGACGGCAATTCGGCCACCATTTCACCGAACCTCCAGAATAATTTGATTTGAGTTAATGAACGGTGTATCAAAAAATACACGATAAATTCTTTTTCGCACCAAGTAGGCTTTTAAGGGCTCTGACCATAGTCAAAAAATTTATTTTAGTATCTGAACATAAAAGTTATGTTTTAGATTCTTTAACACAAAGAATTGCCTTTATAAATTGCTTTTTAATCAAACCCCTTAAGAGTAATTAAGAACTTAATTGCAAAAATGACGTTATGAACTTTAAAAAGACGTTAATAATATGTTGCATCACCTTCTTTTATAAAAAGTGCTAAGTTTTAATGGGTAATTAACCTTTGTGTTTCGAACATTTTTCAAACTGTCCGCAAAGAATTGAATTATTTTAAATTTTGCGGAAAATTTTTCTAAAAAGATGTGTCAAAAGTTATGACTGTTTTTTTAAGCAAAATCCAGATGAAAAATTGATGAAAAACAACTATTTTGAAGATTTCGAGACAAAGAAGCATTTACAAAAATTTTCCGCAAAAATTTTTATTGTTCGGTAAAAGATACACCATCTACTGCGAAAAAATTTTCAAAATGTTTTTTCTTCGCCGAAACTAAGCTCTTCAAAGTTGAAATACTCTTCCTCGCAAAAGTCTTCAGTTATTTCTTCATCAAATTTTTTCAATGCAATTTGTGAATTTTCAGATTCAGGAATAGTTAGAATTTCAGATTCAGGAATAGTTTGTCTAACAGAAAATGTATAACATGCCATAGTTTTGTTGGTTACATCAGTCAGAAAACACATTTTAAACACGGAAATTATGAAAAATTCACTATGGTCAGA
>NW_027103606.1:0-48057 GCF_902728285.1 Clytia hemisphaerica
TCGAACTTTTAAAACCTGTTTTCACCTCCTTTCTTGAAACTTTCAAAAGGGTCTTTTAGCAAAAATGGAAGCTTGTTTTGGCCTACCATTTTAAGTCTTTAAAAAAGGGTTTTCAAGCAATAAGAAAGCAATTTTTCCAATTAAAATATCATTTTTTCTATACAAATAATGGTTTCTTCTCAGAATTTAAGCTCCTCTTCCCTTCGCCGCAAACCATGATCATCAAGTGGTTGTTGAGGAGTCATCTATAGGTTGCTGGCGTGCGTGGGGGTTATCAATAGGCTGCTGGCGTGCGTGGGGGTTATCAATAGGCTGCTGGCGTGCGTGGGGGTCATCAAGTGGTTGTTGAGGAGTCATCAATAGGCTGCTGGCGTGCGTGGGGGTTATCAATAAGCTGGCGTGGGGGTCATCAAGTGGTTGTTGAGTCATCAATAGGCTGCTGGCGTGCGTGGGGGACATCAATAGGCTGCTGGCGTGCGTGGGGGTTATCAATAGGCTGCTGGCGTGCGTGGGGTTCATCAATAAGCTGCGGCGTGGGGGTCATCAAGTGGTTGTTGAGTCATCAATAGGCTGCTGGCGTGCGTGGGGGTCATCAATAGGCTGCTGGCGTGCGTGGGGTTCATCAATAAGCTGCGGCGTGGGGGTCATCAAGTGGTTGTTGAGTCATCAATAGGCTGCTGGCGTGCGTGGGGGACATCAATAGGCTGGCGTGGCGTACCGAGGGTCATCGATTGGCAATGATTGGTTAGCGGCGAAGGCTTGCCGAGTGGTCGGCGTAAATAGAGCTAAAAGGACATAGAGAAAAAAATGAGATATCATACTAGAGTCTTCGAATGTTAGTCATATTATTAAGAATATCATTTCATTGCCTACGTATTGTGTATTTATTAGAAGATTGTTTGCTTTCACTGCAGCAAAACGATATCAGACAAGTCGGATGAATCAGACAAAATATATATAGATCGTTATCACAAAATTATCTGTGTTGTTGCGATTATTCTACCAGTCATTTTCTTCTTCTAATCATGGTATACGAATGTACATCGTATATCCAATCAAGATTAGATTCAATGGAGAACCAAAGTTTTCATAGCAACCGGTACAATAGTTTGAATTAAAACTTCAAAGTTCAGAAAAGCAATAAAGGAAACAGTTTTCGAAGAAAATCAAAAAGAGTTTTCTAATAATGAAAATGGTTTTAAATACCTTGAAATACACGAAAATAAGTAAGTCTTAAAACTGTCTTAAACTAGAATCTAGAAATTTAGCTCCGATGATGGGAGAAGATTCTCTCGAAACGCAGCCAAACGTAAATCTCGTGATCCAAGCCACAATAAACTTCCAATAAGAAATTACGTGTTAACCCCTTTTATTAAAACCAGTCGTGGTGTGCCTTCTAAAGCATATAAAATTCGTGTCAATTTTTTTGCGTGCTAATTTTAGGGCCGTTCGTTAATTTAGTGTCTAATCATTTTAGTGTAATAATGTAATCTCAAATAATTGCCACTGTAACAATTACATTTTTGTCTCTCCAGAATTCAAAAAAAAAATGAAGTATAGATAGATTCAAGCTCCCAAAGAAGCTACCAATAAAGAAGTTCAAAGATAAGTAATGATCTACAATTATCTATGTGCCAGTATACGAGCTCTAACAAACTCTCACAGACCCAATGGGACCCCGACTCACTGGGAAAATTGGCCAAAATATCGTCCCTAGTGGATAATTATACTACAATTTTGTCCCCCGTTAAAATTAATCAGAGAAGCAAATCCTTACTTCAAAATATAGTGTTAGTTTTTCCATCCCTACATAATTTCTCTGACTGCAAAACAATGAAATTGAAATACCCCAGTCATAAAAACATGAGATATCAATCCCATAGAGTTTTTTTCAGTTATTTTTACCCCCTCTGGATGGAAATTTTTACCGAATCTGCGAGAAGGTGATGTCGTTTGGGTTTAGCAAAGCATTTTTCTCTTAGGTTTGGCTTCCTAACCATATGCAGAAACTCTATTTCCCTGTTTTAAAAATTGGAAAGGACTTTACTAGAATGGAATAAAAAAAGTATAGCCCTACCTTGTCACTTGCTGCCGCGCTCCATCTTGTCTGTTGATGAATGATGCTCCGATCAGATCTCAATCTGTCTTTTATGAATCTTTTCATTTCCCAAAGGTATCATGTATTTTAATCATCCCAAGGGAAAGCATAGTTATGTAATATTACCGATATAAACATTTAAATGCTACATGTTTTGATCATGTCATACTCAAAGGATTTCTGAAAACAACAAAAGTGATTTCAGCACTAAAGTTAGAATAGGTCATTACACGTTGTTCACATAAGTAGGAATTAAACCTTTTGTTCGCCAAGAGAGGGGTAGAGCTCTCTTGGCTTAATGACCAATTAAACCAAAGATACACCGAAAAAAGATTGTTTGCAATAAAATAGCATTCAGAGCATCAACATTTATCAGCAGTGAAATTGTTTGGTTTTTGCATAAAATGAAAGATCTGCCTCCACTGTTGGAGAACTGTTTATGAAAACGACTGACTTATAATTACTTTCAATTAAATTTTGTCAACCATGCTGCGATTAACTCCAAATTCAAAGGGTCGTAAACGCTTTGACAACTGTTTTGGGAGTCGGTAATGTTTTCCTATCAATTTTTTTTGTTTCAGCTAATCGATTTTCGGCAGACAGTCTCAGTGAAAAAGCACCCAAAATCATACACACTTTTTTTATAAGAACCATATTTCAAGACCACGATGCTGAAAAAATCACGTGTTGGGTTGGCCACCAAATAGGATTTCTAGAAAGACGTTTATCGCATATATCAAATCCAGTATCCGAGTTCCGTGCATAACATGATAACTAGGTCCGGTTTTGGTGCTGATGAGATCAAAAATTGAAAATCAAAAATTAAACACGCTTTCTTGAAGAGATTTAGAAGCAAAAAAGTTTCCTATTTTTCGATCTGTTCCAAGTAATGGTATAATCAAAGGCTATAATTTTTGAATGATAACGGGAACGTAAAAATCTACTTTGTGATTGTGTGAATGCGTGAGCTATTTTGTGCGTGAATACGTGAATTTTCTCTTTTTTTAACCGATTATATGCATTTTCCCGATTTTCCCGAAAACTCTCTTTAATCTAATCGAATATTTCAATTTGGGAGAAATTGGCAGACTTCCAGGCTATATTCTGAGCCTATTGGACTATTTTTGAACTTTTAGATCCTCACATCCTAAGGTCCTAAGTTTTAAGTCTAGCGTTAAAACTCAATGTTAAGACTCTACCCTTCGAACCTACTTTAGAGCACTTACAAATCGATTGTGGTTTCAAAACTTCCCGGTGAATTTCCTATTTTTTTAAATGACCTTGATTGTAGCTCAATATTATTACTAAATAGTTTTTCAGGTATTCCAGAGCCTAAATTCTTTTATAAAATATTTTAGATTGTAAGAGTCGATGTTTTTAGTGGGTAGCCCAGTAATCTAGGACTTTTTAGGCCGTGGGCAGTGACCCAAAAACGTTTCACTTTTTTTCAAAATGTCCGTGAGCAACTTTTTGATATGTTTCCTAGTCAATTTGAGGGTGCTGATTTGAAATTTAAATGTTACCATGGGGGGGTCTTCAAACTCAAAAAAGAGCTATACCACGTGATAGAGCTTTTCAAAGTGAGCAAAAGTTATGGGCGTTCTTATTGTCAAAAAGTGTTATAATTTTGCATAAATTATGCATATTGTGGGGAAATTCCCTATTTTTAATCATTTTTTGACCACAAAAACGTCTATAACTTTTGATCAAGAAAAGTTGAGACTTTCATTTTGAACTTTCAGGACTTATAATTTTGCCTGAAAACCCAAAAATCACAAATTACGCAAAAACTGAGGGTTTACAAAAGCTTGGTAACATTCAAATTCGGAATAAGCACTCTCAACTTGACTAGGAAATATATCAAAAAGTTGGTCACGGACATTTTGAATTTTTTCTTTATTTTTTAAACTTTAGCAATCCACTGGCTACAGCCTATTTTCGACGATCTTTCGATTGATTTCACGGGGTTCACCGCCATCTATGTTCAGTTATCTATGAACTGTTGTTGTTTTTTCTGAAAGCTTGATTTCCTAGTGTGACTAACAGTCTTGTTAGATGTTTTGTTTCGAGAGTTCTAGCAATAGTTTATCGTTCAACTTGGAGAGGGAATGTTTGTAAACATAGAACTTTTTTTCATAAGAGTTATTTGGGGGATCGGAATTAGGCAGTAGTCGGATTTAGGACCTCTCACGGTACCAGGTCTCTTGCCCTTAAGGGAGTTTATGTCGAGTAAATAGGTTTCTTTTGTTGTCGCTATTAAAAATCTGCATAATTAGCGTGTTGTGACAAAATTCTTTTGTTTCAAGCCTGATTATGCACAAACCCTTCGGGCCTATATTTTGGTACACCTCTCCTATACGAAAAGGTACCTCTATATCTTCTAGCTCAGAATTTCCTAGCGACTCTACTGATATAACCGCATCATGACCACACCATAATATGGAAAGCTAGAGCTCGAGAGAATTATAACTTCATCTTCATTTTACTCGACTTCTGACAGTTTTACAAAAATCAATTTAAAATCATTGCGTTAAGAATTTCTTTTGCTATACATTGGTAAAAATATTACTCCTTATTCTTGAAAATTGAACTAGTAATCGGCAAAAAAAGGAAAAACAAATTTTCATTCTTATCGTCAAATCATGTAGAAACCGTCCGATTTGTATGGCGAGCCGTCTTTTCTGGCCTTTCATTTAATGACCTAATCAACGTTTTTACAATGGAATTTTCAATAGAAGTGATCGTTGAACTTTGAGTAATCAGAAAAGCTGTTTTTCCATCTCTTTACATTCCTCTGGTCACGGTGTTTCGATTTATTCTCCCTTTGGTCTAACAATCATATCCCCACCGTAATTTTACAAATTTTTACCCTTAAAGACTTAATTTTCTTATAGAAAAACTCTCCGAAAAACTTTTGAAAGTGAAATCGCTTTAATAAAAATCCCCAATCATATAACACACTTTTCTACAAGATGTTTTCTACAAGTTCATCTTTATCTACATAATGCTCACAAAGATGATATTTTAAACTTAGCGAGACCAAATTAATTTATTGTTTTACAAGCCCAACCCTGCTTTTTCCAAAATCGAAAGAATAATAGTATTCAATTTACAAAGTTGGAGGATGTAGTTTGTAAGATTTTTTGCAGATAATTTTAACTGGTCAAGTTGAAAAAGAGCAAATTAATCTCATAAATCAATTCAAAATACAACAATAGAAACGGCACGAAGGCCCCGGGCGAAGGCCATGGATCGATAGAGAGAAACAAGTCCATTGCTTCAAAACGTAAATCTTTTTAGATCTCGACCTTCCAAACTTAGATATAAGAAATAATTTTTTAAAATTCCTGACCTTTTTCCAAGGTTCTTCCTGGGGGTGGGGGGGGGGTGTACTTAGGCAAATGGAGGGTACGGTTTTGTGCCGCCCTTAAGGGTACCTTTTTTGGATTTCCAAAGTCCCACTAAGGGTTGGAAAAATAGGAAAATTTCAACTTTTTACCCCCTGAAAGATTGAAGTTTGATCAAAATTGGTCAAATTTGTCCCGCTGAGGGTCGCAAACTTCTCAAAATTTCCCTTTTTAGTCCCTTTAGTATAGGTCCATAGTTCGAAAGTTGGGCGGCACCCCCCCCCCCCCCCCCCGTCAGCTTACAATCCTGGTACCCCCGGAGGTTCTGCCCTTCCCGTAAAACAATATATTACATTTGTCTCGTAGCTATTTTCGCTCAACTTACATGAAAAGAAGAGGGCACACTATTGAAATTGTGAATCTTTTAGTTATCCTTTTAGTAACAAAATTCTAAATTAACCGGTTAAAAAAGTCGAATAAATAATATCATATCCAATATTTTTGTTTCCACTGCAGGCTTCAAGCCTTCTAATAAGAAGGTTTTGCTCTTGAATAAAATTTCCAAAATTTCGGTCTGACTTCAAAAAACTTTCCTTCCTATGTTCTTATTTTTTTGTTTTCATTAGAAAAACATCTTCTTAAATTTTATTTAGAATTTTTTCTGGTCTTGAGACAAAATCAACACTGTTTACGTCAACTTTTAATTTATTTATGTCAATTATTCATTTTACAGGATTATTTGTAATTATGTAATTAAATAATATAATATATTTGATATAATAAATTCATATTCGGAAATAAAGGAATGTAGGTTCTTCCCTTCCATTAGTCGGGCGGGCAGTCTTCCATTAGTCGGGCGGGGAGTCTTCCATTAGTCGGGCGGGGAGTCTTCCATTAGTCGGGCGGGGAGTCTTCCATTAGTCGGGCGGGGAGTCTTCCATTAGTCGGGCGGGGAGTCTTCCATTAGTCGGGCGGGGAGGGAGTCTTCCATTAGTCGGGCGGGGAGTCTTCCATTAGTCGGGCGGGGTCTTCCATTAGTCGGGCGGGAGTCTTCCATTAGTCGGCGGGCAGTCTTCCTTAATCGGGCGGGCAGTCTCCATTAGTCGGGCGGGCAGTCTTCCATTAGTCGGGCGGGAGTCTTCCATTAGTCGGGCGGGCAGTCTTCCATTAGTCGGGCGGGCAGTCTTCCATTAGTCGGGCGGGCAGTCTTCCATTAGTCGGCGGGGGCAGTCTTCCATTAGTCGGGCGGGCAGTCTTCCATTAGTCGGGCGGGCAGTCTTCCATTAGTCGGGCGGGCAGCCCTTCATTAGTCGGGCGGGCAGTCTTCCATTAGTCGGCAGTGGATGTCATCTAGTTGAAGGCGTGGGTCATCGATTAGATCGCGTGGTGTGGCATGGATCATCTATTAGTTGGTGTGGCGTGGCAGGGTCATAGATTGGCTGGTTGGCGTGGTGGTTGAGGAGGTTCATTAATTGATGTCTGGTTGGCGTGGTGGTTGAGGAGGTTCATTAATTGATGTCTGGTTGGCGTGGTGGTTGAGGAGGTTCATTAATTGATGGCTGGCTGGCGTGGTGGTTGAGGAGGTTCATTAATTGATGGCTGGTTGGCGTGGTGGTTGAGGAGGTTCATTAATTGAGGGCTGGCTGGCGTGGTGGTTGAGGAGGTTCATTAATTGATGGCTGGTTGGCGTTGTTGTTGAGGAGGTTCATTAATTGATGGCTGGTTGGCGTGGTGGTTGAGGAGGTTCATTAATTGATGGCTGGTTGGCGTGGTGGTTGAGGAGGTTCATTAATTGATGGCTGGCTGGCGTGGTGGTTGAGGAGGTTCATTAATTGATGGCTGGTTGGCGTGGTGGTTGAGGAGGTCATTAATGATGGCTGGTTGGCGTGGGGTTGAGGAGGTTCATTAATTGATGGCTGGTTGGCGTGGTGGTTGAGGAGGTTCATTAATTGATGGCTGGCTGGTGGTGTTTGAGGAGGTTCATTAATTGATGGCTGGTTGGCGTGGTGGTTGAGGAGGTTCATTAATTGATGGCTGGCTGGCGTGGCGTGAGGAGATTCATCAAATGGCTGGCGTGAACAAGTCTTCTGGTCGGCGTAAATAGAGCTAAAAGGACATAGAGAAAAAAATCATTTGATAGTTTAAGAGGGCGGAATTTTTTGAATGTTAGTCCTATTATTAAAAATATCATTTCATTGCCTACGTTGTATATTTATTGGAGGATTGTTTGCTTTCACTGCAGCAAAACGATATCAGACATGTCGGATGAATAGCCAACAAAGACAAGTCTGATGAATCAGACAAAATATCCATGGATAATTATTTTTATGATTCGTATGATTGGGAACCTAAATCTACTTCTTATCATTTTTATATTTAATACAGTATATTGATGTCAATGTGAAAAGAAAACGAATCAAAGGCTCATCGGAGAAAGATGTTTTCATGGGAACTGGTACATAGTTCAAATCAAAACCTCAAATTTCATAAGAGCAAATGTACATACATAAAACACTGAAATGATTTCTAAAAACAAAAGGGCTTTGCATTTAAACACGGCGTTCATATTTTTGTCTCTTAAGAATAAAAAAATGAAGTAGAGATAAAAGTTTGGAGGGAGCAGGGCAAAAGAATTTCAAAGATAGTTATGTTCTACACATTATCGATATGCAAATATACAAGCTCTACATCTCAGATCACTTTTGAAGCATTTGCGCAGTGGTACAAATCACTTCATGTTCTCATCGAGTGCTAATCTTGATGTTTTGTGATACTAAACTGTCGGCGTTTCATAAAGGGCATGGTTTAAAAAAAAGAAAGACAATTTTGTGAAACTCGTTCCTAGTCCCTTTTTATGGATTTTATTTCGAGCAATGTAAAATAAGATATCGTTATTTTATTCTCAAAGTGTATTAATCAAAAAGAGCATAAAATTAATACAAAGATTTTTCATGGTATGATGTTAAATACTTAGCCAAAAAATTCTATTGCCAAATTCACCACTTTTGATGTACTGGTACTAAAAGTCATGTATGGAGAGAAAGAGTAGTTTTCCAAATCTCTTTCGTAAGAATTATCAAATAAATCCGCAAGTGGTAAACCAAATGGGAGATTTTATACTAAAATGAACCACCGTGTTGCTGATTCAAGAAAGTCAAAAACTTATTTTTTAACACGATAATGTTAACCATAACTCAGAATCCGCTAAGCATTTAAAATAAAACCCCGCCCATCACTTTGATCGGAGATGTATCTTAAAAGCTCCCATATTTGATAAGGAAAGAAAGTCTCTAGAAGCTTTGTTTATAGCTACCATGGGAGACATCCCCCCCCCCAAGCGGACCCAAAATTCACGCCAATTTTTTTTCGATTTCAAACCATCAAGCCTTAAAAATTTTCACGCCATTACGCCTAGAAAATTTAGTTTTCACGCTCATATTTTATTCTCTGGATAAATTCAGTTTTAGACCACGTTTAGACCCATTGGTATGGATAAAATGCCGTTATATAAATTTAATTTTTGCCCACAAATAGGTGTGTGTTTTGTGTCGTCAATCAGTTTTTCGGCATTCTCATACGAACTTTTGGATCCTCAAGTCTTAAGGACTCTGACCATAGTCGAAAAATTGATTTAAGTATTTGAACGTAAAAGCTATGTTTTAGGTTCTTTAACACTTTTAACAAAGAATTGCCTTTAGAAATTGCTTTTTAATCAAACCCCTTAAGAGTAATTAAGAACTTAATTGCAAAAATGACGTTATGAACTTTAAAAAGACGTTAATAATATGTTGCATCACCTTCTTTTATAAAAAGTGCTAAGTTTTAATGGGTAATTAACCTTTTTGTTTCAAACTTTTTTCAAACTGTCCGCAAAGAATTGGACTATTTTAAATTTTGCGGAAAATTTTTCTAAAAAGATATGTCAAAAGTTATGACTGTTTTTTTAAGCAAAATCCAGATGAAAAATTGATGAAAAACCACTATTTTGAAGATTTCGAGACAAAAAGCACTAACAAAAATTTTCCGCAAAAATTCTTATTGTTCGGTAAAAAATACAACATCTACTGCGAAAATTTTTTCAAAATGTTTTTTCTTCGCCGAAACTAAGCTCTTCAAAGTTGAAATACTTTTTCCTCGCAAAAGTCTTCGGTTTCTTCTTCATTAATTTTTTTCAATGCAATTTTTGAATTTTTCAGATTTAGGAATAGTTTGTATAACAGAAAATGTATAACATGCCATAGTTTTGTTGGTTATAGTCAGAAAACACATTTTAAACACGGAAATTATGAAAAATTCACTATGGTCAGAGCCCTTAAGTCTAGCGTTGAAACTCAGAGTTAAAACTCTACCCTTCGAACCTGCTTTAAAGCACTTACAAATCAATTGTGGTTTCAAAACACCCCGGTGGATTTCCCTTTTGTGCCAAGTATTTTGTCACTGATTGTATTTTAGGATCCATTTCAATTCAATTTGAAAAACAATTCATGTAAAAATGATGGAAATCTTTTAAAAGTACAAGTAGCAATTTTTGGTAAAAACATGAGGGGCCATGTTCCCCTGGTCCATGGGCATTAATTGTGAATTAGCATGAATAGTTTTGAAGGGGAACGATGAAGCGCACCCATGGTTTGCGCCGACGGGAGAAATTATTGTTTTGGTGTGAGCTTTTGCAAAATTATCAAAAACTAAATATTTTATCGTGTCATTAATTCGAGACATGATTAAGTGATGGGTTTTTAACAAATTCAATTTAATGGAATCGACGTTTTGGGGCCACTAACCTCCGTTTTGACAACCGTTTGTAAGATGATAAATAGAAAAGTAAATTTTGACTTTTTTAAGCCGTAAAGCATTGCCTTCCCTACCTATTGATAGTAATTTGATGTCGGTGCTATGCTTTTTGATTAAGATATTTCGAAAAAAACTAAACCTCCGTTATGGGGCCATCAGAAAAATGTGACTCAACTTTGACTGAAAAAAAATCATACAAAATCCTTTATTCTAAGAAAATTGTCTTTTGGGATAATAACTAGACATATTAAAGCTTAATTCACAAGATAAACTTTTAACGTTTCCTATTTTCTAAATTCTCTAGACAGATTTCAATATTGATAGACGTTTTGCGGGCCACATACTGTAACATGAAAAAAAAATCATCTTGAAATCCCTTGTCATGAAAAAAAAGTATAGCCCTACCTTGTCACTTGCTGCCGCGCTCCATCTTGTCTGTTGATGAATGATGCTCCGATCAGATCTCAATCTGTCTTTTATGAATCTTTTCATTTCCCAAAGGTATTTTAATCATCCCGAGGGAAAGAAGTCATGTAATATCATCGATAACAACATTCAAATACTACGTGCATTGTACTTTATTTCTATTATCATGTCATGCCAAAAGGATTTTTGACATGTCATAAGGGAATTGTTTCGATCATGCCTTACCCAAAAGGGATTGTGAAAATGACAGAAGTGATTTCACCGCTAAAGTTATTAAGCACATAGGTTTTCATACACGGAATTGTTATCCCTCAATCCCTTTTCATAGATTAATTTTTTTCGGGTTATTTTGGACAGAAAAGAAAAGAAGTCTTAGCTCTAGTTTAGACGTCCCCCTTTTCGCCCTGCCTATTTTAATTGTGAATTAAGGTGAGCATAAAGTAGGCTGTCTAAAGTCAATGCATTGCCCTCTTTTGACGTCAGTGCAATGTCTTCTTTCAACCCTTTTCAAGCAAAGATTTTAACTGCCCACTTTGTGCCCGCTTTGCGCCTACTCTTACAATTAGAATTGGCAGGGCAGAAAGTCGGCCGTCTTAACTAGAGCATACATTAAAAGTGACTTATCAAAAAATGCCAAAATTTCTGTTAGATACACGTTTTTTTCATTAGAACATCCAAATTTTTGAAGCCCCTGGAAGTTATTAACTTCTTAACTAGATTTTCAAGCCAAAAAAACGTTGAGTATTTATGCCCATTTTTGTTAGAAAAAGATTGTTCTAGATCCGCAAAGCCTTCAAATGTTCTTAACCTGTTCTTATTTTCACAATTTTTTGAGTACTTTTGCCCATTTTCATAAAAAATTAGATGCTTTAGATTCCGCGAAGTTGTCTTAATATTCTGCGTTAAAATTTATCATGACCAACAATTAAACGCATCAAGAATATTACGGGAATACCCAAACTGAAATATATTTTAGAATTCAATTCCTGATTTCAAATCATTTAATGTTTAAAATCATTTACTATTCTTGGAAATTCACCCCTGGACCAGAAATTGGCCCGTGGTAAATTTACCGCCGTGAAAATTGGCATCCCCTTAATTCCGATTAACATTGACACTATCCAAATCTTTAGATAACCTCATATTATCCAAAATGTTTTTCATCGATACCTAATATTACACCTTTATGTATGTTTTTTTTTCATCATTAATTTCTTGATCTCCAAAAGTATATTGGTTCTTCTTACAAGAAGTTGAAATATTTTATGTATATGTAATGTATATAAATGTATATAAAATTCTACGATTCAAACTGATACGAAGTGGACAGCTAAGTCAGTAATGGAAGCTTAGTGGGTTGGTCGGCTACATAGTATCGAAATAGTAAATCAATGTGCAGGCTGATATAGAAGACGCTGAAAGATAGGTTCGTCGGATAAAATATCACATAAGTAGGTCGAATTGTGTAGGTTGTCAAAGTCCTAGTTGTGCAATGAAATAGTAAATATTAAATATTAGGGAGAAAAATTACTAATATAATAATATTTTAATATATTCATAGGAGATCAAACTGAGAAGAAAAATCGAATGTAGAATTAGACGAGCCAATTTTTTTTCAGATTTCAGACGCCATCACGCCTAAAAAAGTAAATTTTCACGATCTCGTCATTTTTTTCGAATTCACCCCAAATGTTGTTTTTTCTTGCCTGATTAACCCTTAAATTAAAAGAATTCACCTTGCTGAAATGAGATCTTAACAAAATGAAAAAAAATTCAGGATTTTTTATTTCGGCGAATGTTACGCGGAGAAAGGTGACAAAAAAGTGACATTAAACTCATTCTTTTATCATTGGCACACTGGAGCAGCCTCTTTTTTATTCTCAAATCTATTACCGCCGTCAAATACTTTTTCACATCGAGACGTCTTTTTTAAGCTGGCGATATTCGGAATTTCTGCTTTAAAATGAGGTTTGCACCCCAACAAAATGCGTTATTATACTAAAAAAAAAAAAAAAAGACACTCTAACCTACATCAGGAAGTGCCGTTAATAGGGGTAATAAAGACGTTAGTCAAATGTTATATGACTCTAATGACCCTCAGATACAAAAAAGTTTCAATGGGTAATTAACATTTTTCTTTCAATTTCTTTTTTAATTAAACTATTTGAAATTTTTCGGAAAATTTTTTGTATTGATTGTATCCAAAGTTATGACTCTTTTTGTACGAAAAATTGGGATGAAGAATAGGTCAAAAACCGCTATTTTCAAGGTTTTGAGACAAATAAGCTTTTAGAAAAATTTTCCAAAAATTTGTTTTTAGTTCGGTAAAAGCATCTACCGTAAAAATCATTTTAAAATGTTTTTTCTTCACCGAAAATAAGCTCTTCAAAGTTAAAATACTCTTCTTCACAAAAGTTTTCTTGTTCTTGTTCATCAAATTTTTTCATTGCGATTCTTAAATTTTCAGACTCAAGTATAGTTGGCCTAACAGAAAAAATATTAATACAATAATGACCGGTTAGTGAGGGCTGTACTGAGAAATATTGCCCGAGGTCAAGTAACGACCGAGCTTGCGAGATTGTTGCGTTGACCGAAGGTAATATTTTCAGTACAGCCCGAAAAAACCGGTCATTATTGTATTTGTTAACCGTTTCCTTCAGCTTCGATTGATTTTTAGCGCTATATCCAGGAAAAATAGTGCAATTCACGATATGCACCACTGCAATGTCTTCTGACATTACGTCACAGAACCAATAGCTCATTGGTTGGAAGTATAAATGGTGCATATCATGAATAAAGCGAAAAAAATAAGCGAAAAGAGATAAAAAATTGTTATAATTTATGACGTCAGAAATAAAAAATGAGAGAATTGATGTCAACGCATTGCTCATTTTACTTTGAAAAAAGTGACGTCACAATGAATTTTCCTAACGACGGGCAACTCTGGGCAATGTAGGCCCGTCGTCATGCGAAAAGAACCAATTGCATTGTGCAAAAAGTCGTGTAGCCCGCTTCGAAAAAGTAACCGGTTAACAAACATATATATAAAATACCTTTTGAATAGACCTTATCGGAGTTTTTGATTTTTCTAAAAAAGCGATGCATTGTGGGATTGTGGGTTTCGAGTGTATTACAATAGAATTCCCTCGAGGAGTTCCTAAGAGATTTCTATTGTAACACACTCGAAACAATCCCACAATGCATCGCTTTTTTAGAAAAATCAAAAACTCCGATAAGGTCTATTGATTTCAAAATGCCGTCACATGAACAAGTTCACAACACCAAGGACTGAAATGACGTCAATTTTTGACGAAGACCCTGCAATGTTATTTTTTTGTACGAGCAACGGAGGATTGTTTAAAAAAACATGAAACTGCCAGTATTGACAATAATTTTCATCACTTCGATTACGATATAACGCTTCTAACTTCGGTTGGTTAAGCACTCTTTTGATGGATAAAAGCATTGCTTCAACAAAATATATAACATGCCAAAAATATTTCAGCTACATCAGGCAGAAATCTATATTTTGTAAATGGCAAATATGAAATATTCACTATGGTCAGAGCCCTTAAGGTGGAGTCCTGCAGCCAATTCGATTGAATTCAAAATATGCCATTTTTGCCCTGATTGCCAATTATTTTGCATTCGATTGACAAAAATTTGGCAAATGTGGCAAAATTTGAGTGCCATAAATACCAAATAAAAAAGATGTGGTGAATCTGGCATTCTTGGCATTTTTGGAACTTACCTCCATACGTCTCCATACAAAACACTGTTCCCACGAGACCTGTGTTCTTTTCGCTCCAATTTTGCCACTTTTGCCAAAGATTTTGAAAAATAGAAGACCTTCCAATGCTAAAGCATCGGCATCGTTTGCTTTACAAACGCCGACAGAAAACTGCTGACTAAGCATCACAAAACGGAAATCATAATGGCGGCGTAGCGATGTACAAATTTGCCATGAAACTGTGATTTTTTGACATTGAAATTGTAGATTTGGCAAAGTTGGTGAGTACGGCAAATTTGGAAGTCAATCGAATTGGCTGCTGGTAAAAACCCCAATTTCAAAATTGAGCTTAAAAGACTTCCTGCAGGTTGATATTGTTTTTGGGGAAGTTTTTTGGTCATTAGGGAATTTCCCCCACCAACCGCAATCGGTTATTTGCCGTGCAGAACTTAGAAGAAAATTAACAAGGTTCGCTGTTAGTGTTTCCCGTTAGTGATCAAAGTGACTTTGAATGACTGATGATAAGTTCAATTTTTGGAATCAGCCAGAAAAAGCATCAACTTAGGCAAATTTGCGCCCTTTTCAAGCAAAATGCAAATAAAAAACTTTGGACGCGATTTTCTCCAATTCTTTTTCAGAGAGCCTAACAAAAATAGCGTCGGAACGATTCAAGCTTTTGACTTGGAATTTACAACAATTACTCTTTGATATGATCAGCATGTTTTGAACAAAGCAGTTTTACGTATTAGGTAATAGAAAATAATTAAATAACGGACATGTTTGACCCAATATTTCTGAAAATACTCAGAAACTAAAAAATAGAGTTGGATGGCCTACTTGGTGCACCCAGAGAAAAGTATCAAAAAAGTGATTCGTTCAAAACATGCCTCTAGTGCCAAAGAACATATTTGGAAGATTTGAGAGCGCTTGAATAATCTATAATGAGATATTTGTTAAGAAACTTACTACTTTTTGGGACTCTTTTTTGTTAATTATGCACATTCTCTTGTCTCCCGAATAGACGGGGGGGGGGAGGAAATAAGAGGGGGGGTAATTTTAAACCAGAATTTTTTTAACTGATATCAATTTCAACGAAAAAAAAGAAACTTTAACAAATGAACACGTAAAATTAGATCCAATACTAACAAAAAGGAAAATTTTAACAAGTTTAAGGTCTATCTACACTGTAATAAGATATTGAATTATTCGAATTTAATTAGCAGGGGGGTCTTAATAAGAGCGGGGGGATTGATTTTTTTTTCTCTTAACAATTAGCGGGGGGGCGTCGTCTATTCGGGAGACAAGAGTAATTAGTGACGTCATCAACTTTTTTTGAAAAAATAGTTTTTTTCTAATATATTTTATTGGTATACAACTTTGCGCCAAAGTATTTTGAAAACTTCCAATTATTTGACCAAAAATTGTCAATTACCTTAAATCTCGAAGTTTTCAATGCCAAAATTGCGTTAAGATCTTGCCAGAGCTGATGGAACTAATTGAAATACCTTATTGGAACTAATTTTCGCAGTCGAAAAAAAAATATCGGAAAATTTCATTTCGAGTGTTTTAATTTTTGCGGTTTTTTTTATTCTGAAATTTTCGCGGGTTTTAATGTTTGCAGTTTTGCCCTTTTCGACAAATTTCTTTCATTTTCCTAGGGATTTTTCAAATTTTTCGATAAAATTGGAAAAAAGATTATTTCGCGGGAATTAATTTTCGCGGTTTTTAACTCTCAAATTTTTCCGCAGGCTCAAATTTTCGCGATTTTGACGATAAACCGCAAATAACGCAAAAACTTATTCCTGCGATAGTTAGTTCCAATAAGGTATGCAGAAACACTAAAATCGAAGGACTCCAAAAGGGAATTAAAGCATGTGAAAAGATCATGAAAGTACAAAATGAAGAAGTTCGCAACTCGCAACCCTGGTACCCCCCGGGGGTTCTGCCCACTTCCCGTAAAAGAATATATTAAAATTTTCCCGTAGCTATTTTCGCTCAACTTACATGAAGAGAAGAGAGCACACTATTGAAATCTTGAATCTTTCAATAGTCCTTACAGTATATGGCCCCCAAAACGGCGATCAAATTTAAAATTTCTCTCAAAGCTGGATGAAAAGAGGGTTTACAAAAATTTTTCTTGCATGTAAAACTTTAACATCTCTACTTTATTTCCCGACAGTTCTTTTTCAAAATTTTCAGTTTCAACAATAGTTTTCAATCGCTTAAAGAAAGGTAGCTTTTTTCTAATGGCCCTCAAAACGGAGGTTTGCAATTTTAGCGATTTCTCGAGATATCTTTAAGATATCAATAGAAAATTTTGACCATAGTTTTGAAATGTGATTCAGAAGGTTTTGGGCATAAATTTGTTTGATCAAATTTTTACAGTATACCCCTGGTTGTCAAAATGCAGGTTTGGGGCCCCCAAAACGGAGGTGTAGTTAAAATCAAATTATTAAGCCCAGTGGTATAGAAGGAAAACTAAAACTATTTGTGTTTCCCTTAAATTTACGACCCGATAGATGTAAAATCTATGATTTTTATGAAATATTTCAAGATCTTCGATATTGCAAAGTCCAAACTGAAAATTTAGAAATTTCAAAATGACAATTTAGATTTAACAAATCTTAATCAGTTCTGAAAACAAATCTCTTTTGAAAATAGTTCCATTCAATAAAGTAAGGTGAAAATTTTAGAAAAAAAGCTACTGAAACTGAAAATATTAGCTTTAAAGATATTTTTCTCCTATATTTTGCAAAAAAATGACAGAATTTGCCGTTTTTGCTGATTCAGCGAAAAATTTTATATCTAATGTTAATTTTTTGTTATAAACTATAAACTCAAGGTGATAGGAATAGAATTCCAAAATTTTTTGCTTTTTCTCATATTTAGAATTTTCGGTTTTGTCAATGCTGATTCTAGGGCTCCAAAATACTGGTTGACCTTTAAGATGCTATATCTTTTACCCGTCCTCCAAAGTCACAGATGTATCTGCATTTTCTGAACGGCATTAGGTGAAGAAAGTTTCCTATACCCCATTTTCATAACTTATTTTCAATATCCAAGGAGCTAAATTGAGTTATATGCAATTTTTATCTAATTTTCGTGTTAAAATATCTCCTTCATACGCGAATTATTACAGAATTATTTGTAATTATGTAATTAAATAATATAATATATTTGATATAATAAATTCATATTCGGAAATAAAGGAATGTAGGTTTTTCCCTTCCATTAGTCGGGCGGGGAGTCTTCCATTAGTCGGGAGGGAGTCTTCATAGTCGGGCGGCAGTCTTCCATTAGTCGGGCGGGAGTCTTCCATTAGTCGGGCGGGGAGTCTTCCATTAGTCGGGCGGGCAGTCTTCCATTAGTCGGGCGGCAGTCTTCCATTAGTCGGGCAGTCGGTCGGGCGGGGAGTCTTCCATTAGTCCCTTAGTCGGGCGGGGAGTCTTCCTTATTCTTCCATTAGTCGGGGGGGCGTCTTCATTAGTCGGCGGGGAGTCTTCCATTAGTCGGGCGGGAGTCCTTCATTAGTCGGGGCGGGAGTCTTCAGTCGGATGTCATCTGTTGAGTCGTGGGTCATCGATAGAGCGCGTGGTGTGGCATGGATCTCTATTAGTTGGTTGTGGCGTGGCAGGGGCATAGATGGCTGGCTGGCGTGGTGGTTGAGGAGGTTCATTAATTGATGGCTGGTTGGCGTGGTGGTTAAGGAGGTTCATTAATTGATGGCTGGTTGGCGTGGTGGTTGAGGAGGTTCGTTAATTGATGGATGGTTGGCGTGGTTGTTGAGGAGGTTCATTAATTGATGGCTGGCTGGCGTGGTGGTTGAGGAGGTTCATTAATTGAGGGCTGGTTGGCGTGGTGGTTGAGGAGGTTCATTAATTGATGGCTGGTTGGCGTGGTGGTTGAGGAGGTTATAATTGAGGGCGGCTGCGTGTGGTTGAGGAGGTTCATTAATTGATGGGCTGGTTGGCGTGGCGGTTGAGGAGGTTAATTAATTGATGGCTGGCTGGCGTGGTGGTTGAGGAGGTTCATCAAATGGCTGGCGTGACCAAGTCTTCTGGTGGTGAGAGAGCTAATATGAAAAAAGAAAATAATAAGATATCATTCAAGAGTCTTCGAATGTTAGTCATATATTATTAAAAATATAATTTCATTGCCTATGTATTGTGTATTTATTGGAGGATTGTTTGCTTTCACTGCAGCAAAACGATATCAGACATGTCGGATGAATAGCCAACAAAGACAAGTCTGATGAATCAGACAAAATATCCATGGATAATTATTTTTATGATTCGTATGATTGGGAACCTAAATCTACTTCTTATCATTTTTATATTTAATACAGTATATTGATGTCAATGTGAAAAGAAAACGAATCAAAGGCTCATCGGAGAAAGATGTTTTCATGGGAACTGGTATATAGTTCAAATCAAAACCTCAAATTTCATAAGAGCAAATGTACGTACATAAAACACTGAAATGCTTTTTTAAAAACAAAAGGGATTTGCATTTAAACACAGCGCTCATATTTTTGTCTCTTAAGAATAAAAAAATGAAGTACAGTATGTGGCCCCCAAAACGGCAATCAAATTTGAAATTTCTCTCAAATCTAGAGGAAAAGAGATTTTACAAAAATGTTTGCTGCATGAAAACCTTTAAAATCTCTACTTTATTTCCTTGAAGTTCTTTTTCGAAATTTTCAATTTCAACAATATTTTTCAATCGCTTAAAAATAGGTAGCTTTTTCTAATGGCCCCCAAAACGGAAGTTTGAAATTTTGGCGATTTCTAAAGATATCTTTAAGAAATGAATACAAAATTTTGACCATAGTTCGGAAATGTGATTTAGAGGGTTTTGGACATAAATTTATTTGATAAAATTTTAACAGTATACCCCTGGTTGTCAAAATGCAGCTTTGGGGCCCCCAAAACGGAGGTGTAGTTAAAATCAAATTATTATGTCCATGTACTAGGGGGGGGGGGGAAACTATGAACATATTTGTGTTTTCCCTTAAATTTACGACCCGATGGATGTAAAATTTATGATTTTTATGAAATATTTCAAGATTTTCGATATTGCAAAGTCCAAACTGAAAATTTAGAAATTTTCAAAATGACAATTTAGATTTAACAACGTCTTAATCAAGTTTCTGAAAATCAATGTCTTTTGAAAATAGTTCCATTCATGTATGGAAAAAGCTGTGAAAATTTGAGAAGAAAAGCTTAACTGAAACTGAAAATATGAAGCTTTAAGATATTTTTCTCCTATATTTTGCAAAAAAATTACAGAATTTGCTGTTTTTGCTGATTCAGCGAAAGATTTTATATCTAATGTTAATTTTTGTTATAAACTATTAACTCGAGGTGATAGGTATAGAATTCCAAGATTTTTTGCTCTTTCTCATATTTAGAATTTTCGGTTTTGTCAATGCTATCATAGGGCTCCAAAATACTGGTTGACTTTCAAGATGCTATATCTTTTACCCAGCCTCTAAAGTCACAGATGTATTTGCATTTTCTGAACGGCATTAGGTGTAGAAAGTTTCCTATACCCCGTTTTCATAACTTATTTTCAATATCCAAGGAGCTAGAGTGAGTTATATGCAATTTTTATCTAATTTTGGTGTTAAAATATTTCTTTTAGATGCAAATATGTTATTTTGAATCCTTCTCAAACCAGCAAAAACATGCTCATTTTTAAGTATAACCATCATTCTTTCAAAATAAACAAAATCAGAATCTTCATTTTAATGAATGACCTCCGTTTTGGGGGCCATATACTGTAGAAAGTTTGGAGGGAGTAGGGCAAAAGAATTTCAAAGATAGTTATGTTCTACACATTATCGATATGCAAATATACAAGCTCTACATCTCAGATCACTTTTGAAGCATTTGCGCAGTGGTACAAATCACTTCATGTTCTCATCGAGTGCTAATCTTGATGTTTTGTGATACTAAACTGTCGGCGTTTCATAAAGGGCATGGTTTAAAAAAAAGAAAGAAAATTTTGTGAAACTCGTTCCTAGTCCCTTTTTATGGAGTTTTTTTTCGAACAATGTAAAATAAGATGTCGTTATTTTAGCTTCAAAGTGTGTTAATCAAAAAGAGCATGAAATTAATACATAAGAACAAACTATATAAGAACATAAGGTTTCGATGGCCGAAATGTTGAGAACAAGTTAAGAACATTTTAAGGCTTTTCGGACTCAAAAACACCCGCTTTCTTAAGAAAATGGACAAAAATACACAAAGGGAAAATAAGAACATTGTTAAGAATGTTAAGAACTCACAAATGACCGTTACCAAGTCTCGATTGTTTGGAAAATCAAGAAAGTCAAAAACTTATTCTTTTTGAAGGATAAGAACCCACATATGGTATGTCAAATTTACGAAAGAGTATGCTCGTGTGGTGAAAATTATGTTGGTGAAACAGAACAAAATGTTGCAACTAGATGGGCCAAACACGATAACCATAACTCAGAATCCGCTAAGCATTTAAAATAAAACCCCACCCATCAATTTGATTGGAGATGTATCTTAAAAGCTCCCATATTTGATAAGGAAAGAAAGTCTCTAGAAGCTTTGTCTATAGCTACTATGGGAGATGTAAAAGCGAAATATCTTATTTTGTCAAACGAGATCTTGAGCCTCAAACGAAAATTCAAATTTCAAAGCGAGAAATCCAAGTAATATTAAAGCAAGCATTTACACTTGATACATATAGAGATTTTCATTTTTACGTGAGCAGAATCTCGATTTTCATCATCAAAGGTTTTTAATACCACGGAATTTAATATGTTTTTTTAAAATGTACCAAATTTTTGAGGATCTCATGTTTCAGGCAACTTTTCTTAATGAAAACTTTCACATGCCAATTTATTTTGAGAAAAGATACACGCTTTTTTTTTTATAAGAATGGTGTTTTTTCATTTCATCATGAATATTCTTAACTTTTTGGCGAAAATTATCCAAAAATATTCTTACGGTATTCTTAGGTTAAGATCGAAATTGGCAATCTACAGGTTAAAATGCATTAAAAATGGCATTCTTAGGTTCGGTTGCTAAATTCCATGATGGTGATATTCTTACCATATTCTTAATTTTTTGGCCATTTTCTTCATGGACATTCTTTAAAGTGTATTCTTATAAAAAAAAGGCGTGTAGGATGAAATATTCCTATTTTTTTAGTCCGGCTCTAATTGGACGAGCTAACAGCTACAATTTGAGGACAAAATTAGGAGTAATCTAGGATGAGAGCTTTCTTATGTGCGGATGGATGAAAAATTCCACATTTAATTACTCCTTATCTATTAAGGATTTCGTCTTGAAATTGTGGAATTTTTCATCCTTTTCTACTCCTTAAATTTAAAAATTCATGGTATCAAAAATAGGTTTCCGAAGGGTTTGGATAATAAAACTGTTTTAGAAAATTGCCTTAGTAAATATCATAAAATCTTGAATTTCTGGAATATTTCATCCCAAAATACTCTGAAACCGATATCATTGGAAACCTTGTGGAAAAATGCGTCATTTCTGAAAATAATGTCCAAAAATTCCAAAAATTGAAGGAGATATCGCAAAAAAAATGATTTCTAAAAATTCCAGATACATTCTAAACAACACCGACATAAAAAACTTTTGGAACATAGAGGTCGATATGGCCAGAAACTTGCAAAGTTAGGAAAAATTAATCGTCTTTTTTGTAAAAATGATTATAGTTCAAGCAATATATAAATACACTTGACGTTTACAGCAAGTTAAAATCAATCCTGCTCGCAAATATAATCCACTTAGATATTCCGTCCGATATCTTTGGGTTTATCAAAGCATTTTTATCTTAGGTTTGGCTTCCTAACCATATTCAGCAACTCTATTTCCCTGTTTTAAAAATTGGAAACGCCTTTACTAGAATGGAATAAAAAAAGTATAGCCCTACCTTGTCACTTGCTGCCGCGCTCCATCTCGTCTGTTGATGAATGATGCTATCTGTCTCAATCTGTCTTTTATGAATCTTTTCATTTCCCAAAGGTATCATGTATTTTAATCATCCCAAGGGAAAGCATAGTTATGTAATATTACCGATATAAACATTTATATGCTACATGTTTTGATCATGCCATACTCAAAGGATTACTCAAAATAGCAAAAGTGATTTCAGCGCTAAAGGTAAAATCAGAAATAGGCCATTACGCGTCGTTCGAATAAGTAGGAATAGACAATGAATTTAGTTATGAAAATCACTTGCTTTGTTTTGAAATTATTGTCATGGGGATTAACTCCCGATCGATTTTATTAAAACTGCTTCTTATTCATAAAAAAATCATTTAATTTCTCAATAGACTTAATCACCATTGTAATTGTTTGAATACGAGGCACGTGATGTTCACGACGTAATTTGTGAAAAGGTCTATTAGATGCATTTACACATCATTTGGCACACCGTGATTGATCATAAGGAATTTGTTTTCATAGCCGTTCTTTTGTCAAGCACAGGTTTTCATACACGCAAAAGTTTTTCATTAATCCTATGCCAGAGATAAATTTCTTTCGAGTTACTTGAGAAAGGATAGAGAAAATTTTTTTTATCTCCGGGATTTATAAAAACACGAGGCTGAAAATCAGCCGAAACCCAAGAACAAATGAAGAACAATCTGAGGCTCAGCTGTAGCAAATATTTGACCCATACCGTGCCAAAATTGAATTTATGCTGTTTCACTTTCTTTAAACTTTGAAAAGCAATTTTCTAAATGGTTTTTACTAAAATATAGATTGAAAAATCAGCAAATCAGTTGTCAGCAAATCCTTCTTTTTTAGAAAACTGAAAACAGCTTAAGAACAGCCATTTTTGCCACAAATGGAGACTTTGGACTGTTTTTTCCCCTTGAAGAAGTTTTTAAACCAATTCCAATGCTTTATTTTCCTTTCTCTTTGAAAAACCAAAATGACAAGTGTGTTGGTCAAATGGCACAGAAAGGGGGACAAACTTAATACAGTAATATCAAAACTGAATCAAGAACAATAATCCCAAAAATGCGACTAAATATATCCCTAAAGTCTATTCACGATAAGTGTGCACTCTTTTTTCTTTTACCTATAACTTTTGAAGGAATTCTTCAATCTTCATAAATTTAGTACCGTTGGAGAGATATTTGTGAGTGGAACAATTTAAAATCAAACAATCTTTTAAAAAATTCCAAAAATGAAGATGAAAACGAAGAAGAAAAAAATGAAGATCTTGTAGAAAAGTGCTATAACTTTCATTTTCACTGGAGAGATTCTTTGATCTTAGGAGGTCATCACTGTGAAAAAATTTCTAAAAAATGATAATTCAGTCAAAAGATATCAAACAAAGTTGTAAGCTGATTGACGTCTAAAAACCCTGTTTTCTGCTGTTTTCTGCTGTTTTTCGGGGTCAATCGCTTATCAAATTTCCGTCCCACGTCCCACTAACGGTCGGAAAAATAGGAAAATTTCAACTTTTTACCCCCTGAAAGATCGAAATTTGGTCAAAATTGGTCAAATTTGTCCCGCTAAGGGTCGCAAAATTCCCAAAATTTTCCTTTGTTTTCTCCTTTTTAGTCCCGGTAAGGGTCCAAAGTTTGAAAGTCGGGCGGCACCCCTCGTCAGCTCGCAACCCTAAGAACAACAAGATGAGTAAACTACAGTAGCGTTCTCCAAGGTGTCGGATAATTTGTGTAGGAGAAAATAATTTTCCTACGAAGTAATAAATTTTTAACGATATGAATAAAGATAAGTACTCTGTCATAAAAATCTGCTCTCCGAATTTTCCAACACTCCTGAGAACTCTACTGACAAGATTAATACAAGATCAGCTTTAGATCTTACTTCCTATAAAGTACTAGAGCAACGCTTTCTTGAAATACAGGGTCATGGAATTCTCAAATACCAGTACCGGTAAAAATCTGTGTCGTTTTGCATAAAATTTCACTTTCCGCAGTAAGGTTTTCCTGACTACCGAATCAACTCAAAAATGTTCCAATAAGACTCAGAATATAGCCTGAAAAACAAAGTGGACATACTGAAACTGCAGTTCTTGCCCGACCTTTAAATTCTGAAAGCGTTAAAATACCAAAAATTGCCAATATATTTCGGCGCCGATTGTAGCATGAGGTTGGAAAGGGCTAGAGGGACTAACTTAAACTCATTTTGCAACCACCCGGAGTTCTGGTCTTTTTCCGTTAGAAAGCTGCTGGCAGTGGAATCTTATGCAAAAGACGGTAACAAAAAACCAGCACACTGGTAAAAATATCGTTCTGTATTAAAGTCTGTCCAGATATAATTGGCAGTGGAAACAAGAATGCCTGTAACTTTTGATAGTCAAATATAATTATGGAAACTTGTTTTGCTTGTTTTAGAGAATCAAAAGCGCTATATTTGAATGTATTTTTGGTTGAACAATTCGCGATTTTTAGCGGTTAAATTTGCGATTGCAAAAATTGAGCTTTTTTTTCTACCCATGCTATAACGTTCATTTTTACACCAGTGGCAGTGCAACCTTAGGTTAAGAAGTTTTATAAATTTCAAGGCAAACAGAAAAGTCCTTCGGGGATATGGGACCCGAAATACCCCTTGGTAGAGAAAAAGCTTGAGAAAATAATTACAAAGCTCCTGATTTCAAAGAAACTTTGAAAAATTAAAAAATCTTCCAGAAAACAAAAGAATTCTCCTCTCTAAAAAAAAGTAAAAAGGAAATATGACATACCTATTGCCATATTTTATTATCAACCTTTGTTGTATAACTAAACTGGAGTATTTATAATGCGTGTAATACGGTAGTATAGGCGTTATATACGATTATTGTTACCGGATTTACTTTGTATATACCTAATTTTGTTCTAATTTTGACTAAAATTATGTTCCCTCTATTACTTTTTGCTTTACTTCTACGATTTCTTTACGTCCCATAAAGTAATAGGCTAAGATTACCAACCCTCGAATTTTGGAGACAGCTTTGGTGATGATATGGTGCAGGTCTGTAAACATCTTTACTTTTTAAGACAAAATACCATGCTTTCAAAACTAATTTGTCGTCCAGGTACTAAAAGAAGACATTCCAAAGAGCTTTTACCAAACTTTGCCATCTATTGAGAATTTAGCTTATTTCCTCGTTTTTTGGAAATTTGGAGTTCGGGCAAGAAAGTCCATTTTGGACCATCTCTTAAATTCAATCGAATATTTAAATTTGGCACGGGCTAATAGATTTCCAGGCTATATTCTGAGCCTTATTGGACCTTTTATAAACTTTTGGATCCTCAGATCCTAAGGTCTTAAGTCTTAAGTCTAGCGTTACAACTCCAACCTTCAAACCTAATTTAGTGCCCTGCTTCCAAATCGTTTGTGGTTGTAAGATTTCGTAGGAATTAAAAAATTAAAAAAACGACCCGAAAAAGATGATCATATCTCAGAAGTGTTAACGACCACCTTAAAGTAAAAAAAAAAATAACTAATAAATATTTCAGGTAATTCATTTTCTTAGAACTAAAATAAGCTAGATATAAAATAATTTGAACATTCATCAACAGATATTGTCTAGAGAGAAACTTTTGCAGAAAACTTTTTTTATAATGCATACAAATTCATATTCATCATTTTCATTAAATGGAGTGGGCCACTTTTGAAACAAAGTTTATCAATTAAATTGCATCTTGTTTGTGTTTCATTTTGATGAAAAATGTTTCAAGTGACCCAGCATTTTTCAGGGAGAGAAATGTGCCCTAACTTCAGTCAAAAGGTTTTAAAATCCTTCTCTTAGAATGTTCTCAAATTACTTTGCACCTAAAGTAAACAAAATATATCAAAAAAAGATAACAAATGAATAAATGTTTAACAAAAAATTGATTGGATTAAATAAAATAAATAATAAATATTTTTTAAATAATTTCCCTAAAAGTAAAACAATCGAAATTAGACAGCAAATAAATAAACGTTTAACAAAAAATTGAATGCATTAAATAAAATAAATAATAAATATTTTTTAAATAATTTCCCTTAAAAGTAAAAAAAATAACTAACAAATTTTTCAGATAATTCCTTTTCTTATTAAAAAAAACTAAATTAGGTACTAAAAGTAATTTGAACATTAATCAACATATTTTGTCTAGAGAGAAACTTATGCAGAAAACTTTAGAGATTTTTTGTTTATAATACATACAAATTCATATTTATCACTTTTCATTAAATGAAGTGGGCCACTTTTGAAACAAAATTTATCAATTAAATTGCATCTTGTTTGTGTTTCATTTTGATGAAAATTGTTTCAAGTTACCCAGCATTTTTCAGGGAGAGAAATGTGACCTTTTTAGTCAAAAGTTTTTAAAATTCTCCTCTTAAAATGTTCTCAGATTATTTTGCACCTAAGGTAAACAAAAAAAATCGAAATAAGATCACAAATAAATAAACGTTTAACAAAAAATTGAATGCATTAAATAGAATAAATAATAAATATTTTTAAAATAATTTCCCTTAAAGTAAAAAAAAAAATAACTAATAAATATTTCAGGTAATTCATTTTCTTAGAACTAAAATAAGCTAGATATAAAATAATTTGAACATTCATCAACAGATATTGTCTAGAGAGAAACTTTTGCAGAAAACTTTAGAGATTTTTTGTTTATAATACATACAAATTCATATTCATCATTTTTCATTAAATGAAGTGGGCCACTTTTGAAACAAAGTTTATCAATTAAATTACATCTTGTTTGTGTTTCATTTTGATGAATTTTGTTTCAAGTGACCCAGCATTTTTCAGGGAGAGAAATGTGCCCTAATTTCAGTCAAAAGGTTTCAAAATCCTTCTCTTAGAATGTTCTTAAATTACTTTGCACCTAAAGTAAACAAAATAATATTAAAAAAAGATAACAAATAAAGAAATGTTTAACAAAAAATTGATTGGATTAAATAAAATGAGAACATTAGAAGGCTTTGTGGACCTAAAAACACCCGTTTTCTTAAGAAAAAAGCCAAAAATACTCACATCACAAAATGGTGAAGTAAGAAAATGTCGAGAATATGTGTTACAGTAGGTTAAAATTTGAAAATCTAAAAACTTTGGATGTTTTTATAAAAAATGTACTTGACACCATTCCGAAGATCTTATCGTTGTTTATTGAAATGTCATAGATATATTCTCGGATATATTAATTTACCTTTAATTCTTCTAAAAGGGATAAAGAACCCTGTTAATATGGAAATACCAGCCAGAACTAAGTTAGATTCTTTTGAGTAAAATTTCTCGAGCTCAATTTTCAATGAATTAAAATAGAAAAAGTGAACTTGAATTTCGATAGGTCATTTGTTGAAAACTGTTTTTCTGAATTTGCTGAAAAATGAAAACTCGACAATACACACACGCAGCCTGTTAAATAATAAAAAAATGTAACTAAAGAAATTTATAATAATTACTACTTCGAATAAAGGCCCCCTTCTTTTCTAAACGCCTCCTTGAATAAACGCCCCTCTTTTGAGAAAAATCTTTTAATAAAATCCCCCTCAATTAAACACCGCCTTCAAATAAACACGTAGCTGAAAGATAGTATTATATGTAGTAAAACTTAGCTATACGTTAATATTTGTATTCTGTTAGTATTCGAACTGATTTTGACCCGTTTCTTCATCGCTTAATGTGCATATTTGAACTGAAAGAGTAATGAGAAAGCAAAAAAAAAAAGTTTCCATTATTAAACTGACCTCGGTTGTAAACTATTTAATAAACGACCCTTCTTTTAAACGCCTCCTAAAAACAAATAAGATTAATTAACCGGGGAGTTTATTCGAAGTAATATAGTAAACAAAAAAGAAATAAAACCAAAATTAATAAGGGTACGGGTAGTAAGGATAATCGTAGAAGTGGGGATTGTCGAGTGGTCGGTATGGTGGAGGGTCGTCAAGTGGTCGGTAGCGTGGTGGTGGTGGTGGCAAAACGTGGCGGTAGCGTGGTGGTTGAGGAGGTTCGCGGTTGATTGGTTGGTGTGGTGGCTGAGGGGGTTCATTATTCATTGGTTGGTGTGGTGGTGGAGGGGGTTCATTGACTATTGGTTGGTGTGGTGGTGGAGGGGGTTCATTGACTATTGGTTGGTGTGGTGGTTGAGGGGGGTCGTTTATAATTGGCTGCTGGCGAGGTTGTTGTTCAGCAGCCCCAGCTACAGCATTCCCCATTGGTGGGGCGAACGGGCAGTCCTCCACCGGACGCTCGTGAAAAACTCCATCTAAAAGACAAGAGCCTGTATGTCAGATTATTAACAAATAATAAAGTTTATCCAGATTTTGGTGAAAAGTTGGAGATTTGATATTTCACAGAAAAGTGCTACCAAGGGGTATTTCAGGTCCCATTTTTTCCGAAAAATATTTCTGTTCGTCTTGAAATTTAACAAATTTCTTAACCTAAGGTTGAACTACCACTGGTGTAAAAATGAATGTTATAGCATAAGTAGAAAAAATGCTCACTATACAATCGAAAATTCAACCGCTAAAAATCACGAACTTTTAACCAAAAAAACATTAAAATATAGCGCTTTTCATTCTCTAAAACAAGCAAAAAGAATTTCCATAATCATATTTGACTATCTAAAGTTACAGGCATTCTTGTTTCCACTGCCAATTATATCCGGATACACTTTAGTTGGTTATCGAATTACTGCGTTTTTATTGGAGGACTTTTTGCTTTAAGTGGAGCAGAACTATCAGATGAATAATAATAATCCATCGAAATTATCCATAGAATACTATACTTCAATATTGATAAAGAATGCTTACTTATTCTCAAAAAATGGCGCTGCTCGAAGCGGTAGATATTGGAAATATCTAGCGCCGGTGGAGGAGCTTGAGGTTGAGCAGCAAGTTGTTGCTCTAGAGCAGCAACCTGCTGCTCTAGCCGATCGATTTCGTCCCTTTGCTGGTCACGAGTCTAAAAATGAAAATATGAATTTCTATAATAATCCTATAAATGTGTTAGTGAAAGGCCTGGGACCAAGTTAAACAAGTTTTAATTAAACAAGTTACAGTTTAATTGCTAAGCTGTGTTTCAAGCGACCCAGACGCTTCAGAGAAATCTCACCAAAAATCTTCTTGTCAACGTCACGTAACTCCAATGAAAAGTCTTTTCTGTCCAAATAAAACTGCCGATAAGCTTTCTTAAACATTTTTCGTTTTAAAAATCGATTCGTCTTGATTTCTTTCCGTCATTTAAGGTGTACCACTAGCAACTTTTATATCAAAGCGAAACCTTTTGCTTGTGTTTTAATTTTCAAATATATCAATTTGATGAAAAAACTTTCAAGTCATCCCAAACCTTAAAAATTCAAAAACCAAGTGTTAACACAAAAAAGCAGCTTTTTAAATGATGAGTAAGTGTGTAATGTGGTGCGTTGTAGAACTCTATAAATGTTAAATACAAAGTAGTAACACTCACTCTTCTAAGGTTAACAATGAGCCGGTCCTTTCTAATCGACTCTAAAAATGAAAAAGTAAAAGGTTTGTTTAACTCAGAATTTCACATTACACGTTTTCTTTGCTGACAGAAAATTCATTTTCTTCGAGGATGGTTGGAATTGATCCAAACTTGAAACTCGGATTAAATCAATTTAACTCCGTTACAGCAAATCTATACGCTAGGGAGCTGATGAGTCAGTGTAATTATCAATTTACAGCTTGACATTATTCGTTTTCTTTGCAGCGAGTTGTCTAGGACATTGAGTGAGCCTGATGGGTTAGAGGCGAAATTTTAACCCTTCTCAGGCAAGGAAAGTCTACTTATTTCCCATCTAAAACGCACATTAGAACGCGCCGTAATAATTACGACAGATTGTATCTAGCAGTTCCTTTGTTTTGGAGAACTTCCTTTATTTTGAAATCTAGCAATAGATTTTAGTTTCAATCCGGCTGTGTAAAAAATACGCGCAGGGGTTCTGAATAGGAAATAAGTGGTTTCATTTCCCATCCAAGAGTCTCACCTCTAGTTCTTTGGGCTTGAAACTCAATGGTCTAGGATTTCCATCCATTATTTCAAGGAAGAATTTGGTCAATTTTTTGTCAAAAGTGCATATCCCCTGATTACAAAATTACCCCATTATTTTATTCCCATTAAAAACTGAAAAAATTGCAGTCCGGAACGATCCCCATCGACTCTTTTTGGCTTAAAACAATAGATTTTCTTTTCCCATTGGGATTTAGATATAAATCTTATTTTCTTGAGAAATGAAGTTCCATGAGCTGTGAGACCGGGGAGTGTTTAATAGTAATTTCCCAGTCATTCAACGATTCTGTACCGTTGCATTCATTGATTCATTCATATGGTTATTGACCGTGAGACAGCTAATCAAGGTTTCAATCATCGAAAGCTTCTATTAAAACATCGAAATGAGTTTTGAACAAAAGGGGCTACATCTCAGTAAGGATTGAAGCATTTTACTTCATATTGTTGGCAGTGAGATCCAAAAATCTAATACTTTAAGATCACTGCTTGTATTTTAACGAGAACCCAGAATATGATTCAATATGAATAGATGGCTTTCTATTATTCTATTGTCTTTTTTGTTTCGTTGAACGTTGAACACAATTTGTTATCGAATTTAAACTTCTTTCATATTCAATCAATTTAAAGCATTTCTAAATTTTTGCCCATGTATTTAAGCAAAGCTTGATATTGTCGACCTGAAATGAATTTGCAGAACATACCCCGTCGGTGATGATTTATCGAACGTTCCAACTGAGCCCTGGATACCATTTCTAGAATAAGAATGACATAATGTTGTATTCAGTAAATTTCTTTTCTCGCCAGAACACGAAAAATAAATGTCTGGGGAAGTTATAGGTCTCGGGTTAAACAAACCAATTACCTTATATTGCAAGCAGTTTTCAGAACTAGAAAAAAAATATTTAAAGTTCCCTCTATTATAACAGGAATAAAGATTTTTCCCATGAGTATTTGGTACTTCGCAGACCGGTTTGTAAAATACACGATGACCACCTACCGAAACTAAGGAACTAGTAGGCTACGTCATATCTTCCTTCGTTTCGAGCGTAAAACTCCTACTTGGAACTAGTAAAGCTTTTGACTTAAAATTGTCACCAGATACAGCTATTGACCATCTAAGATACACGTTTTTTCTTTTATTAGAACCCAGTTTATAAGAACATGGAGGCTGAAATTCGTCGAAAAATTAAGAACATCGTAAGAACATGCCCAGCCTCAGTTTGGAAAAAAATTACAAGAAACTACAATTTTTCTTCTTTTCAAGCACTTTTTAATCAAACTTAGGAATGGATTTTCTAAATCGGGAGTCAAATATTGTCCAAATTTTACCAAATTTAAGTGCTCTTTATTTTGCATGATATTGTCGATTTAGAGTATTCTGAAAATTGAACAACGCATCTAAAAACATTTCAGGCTAAAAATTGCTAAAAAAATAAGCACATCCAGGCTCAGCCAAATTTTAGGTGTTCTAATAAAAAAAAACGTGTAGTGTGCAACATTTCAATTTAGTCACGCGTCACGTGAGCGGTCGGTATTCTACAGTCCAGTCCGTCCGTTTCTTACCACTTTCACCTTTCAGCATGAACGTCCGATTGTGCTGAAATTTTGTCTGCAATGCTGGACAAAAGGTTGTAGACAAATGAAATTTCAGTGAAAAATGATGAGAAATAGAGCAAAATGACTCTGAAATGTGTCTGAAAGGGGATGGAGATTTGATATTTCACAGAAAAGTGCTACCAAGGGGTATTTCGGGTCCCATATCTTCCGAAGGACTTTTCTGTTTGTCTTGAAATTTAACAAACTTCTTAATCTAAGGTTGAACTACCACTAGTGTAAAAATAAAGTAGAAAAAAAAGCTCAATTTTTGCAATCGCAAATTTAACCGCTAAAAATCGCGAATTTTTCATCCAAAAATACATTCAAATATAGCGCTTTTCATTCTCTAAAACAAGCAAAAAAATTTCCATAATTATATTTGACTATCAAAAGTTACAGGCATTCTTGTTTCCACTGCCAATTATATCTGGACAGACTTTAAGAAAAACCATGGAGGTATAAAGAAACAGGAGAAGTATGCTATTGTAACCATGCTCGCCCTACGATTAAAAAAATTACGAGGTATGCATGCTCATAATCTCATATATCGTGCATTTTTAATGAGCTCTTTTGTTGATAGGTGAAATCTTATTGCCTAACTTAAGTGTTGGAAATAAGATGAGACGAGATTCATTGTTTCTGACATTGGTGTAAGAAAATATTTGGACTAAAAAAGGGCCTGTAAACTTTGCAATCCTTCATCAAATGACAAGATTTTTCGATCAACATTTTCTTCAAGGTGAACCCTATTGCTTAATACTTTCCTCCAAAATTCTCCAGCGACTTTTTGTCTACAAATTGGGTCTGAAATTGTGTGTGCTTGTAAAGAACTTTTTATTTTCTGGCTAGAGAAAATATCTTTTCAAAATAAAATTTAATGGATGCCAAAATTGAACGCAAACTTATTTCGTGGAGCTAAATTTTATTTTATTCTCGTATATTAGAAGGCTAGAAATCTTCGATGCTGATAGTAAGAATGTTCAGAACAGACTTGAGTTCTACTAAAAAGTCGTATTTCGTCGGGCGAGCCTAGAATTTCTTTTGATTTATTACATAAAAGAAATCAAAAGACTTTAACGACCAATTACCGACAAATTCATCTCCTGTCTTTCTTTATACCTCTATGGAAAAACACTTTTGAAGTCGTTGCATTGCTTTTGAATTGCTTTTGAGGGAACCACAAGCAAAAAATCAGCGTTTTGATACTGGTGTAAGCCAGTCATTCAAGCCCATGTGGTTTGCCCTTGCGGTTAGACTGCAGTAAGTGACTTTGAAAAACTTTGAAAAGCTTTGGATGGGTTTGGAAAGCACCCAGAACTTGTTTTTGATCGGTAGTGAAGTATTTTGCAAATATTGCAGCATTGTGCAAGCTTGTACTATCATTAACTAACACTTTCCAAAATTTCAAGTCAAAAGCATTTTCCAATCTCAATATACCGTATCCTCTGTTTAGACAAAAAAGGCAATCTTTGGCCGATTAGGGCCAACAGGAGGCAAAAGATTTACCCCCTGCCTCAAAATTACATGTCACGTGGAGTTGCCTCACATACATAACATTTAAGCAAAAATAATAAGTGAAAACAGTTAGAGGAGTCCTATTTTCGATAATTTCAATAAATGATGACGCGATCAGGTGTCAATGATGCCGAAATTATCACCAAAGATTCCAATTCACCCCCTACTACTTGGAACCTTAGAGTACCATTTTCAGCTCGAACGACGTTTTAAGGTATGCCTTTGGAGCTTGGTTTGAAAATGTCAATCTTAATTATCAGCTTTTGACGTCATTATGAAAATATTTGGAAATATTTTGGGTCAATTACAATTATGACCTTGATCGAGAAGAAATGAAAATGCATAGAAAAACATTACAAAACAAAATTTAAAAAAATAGCTCAAAAAAAATCAAAAAAGTCGCAGAAAAAAAACAAAAACAGAAAAATAACAAAAAACATCGAAAATCACAAAGATAGAAAATAAACAAAAACAGAAAAACAGAAAGACATAGAAAATCACAAATCGAGAGGAAAGGAAAATGCATAGAAAAACATCACAAAACAAAATTTTAGAATATCTCATAGAAATCAAAAAAGTCGCAGGAAAAAACAAAAACAGAAAAACAACAAAAAACATCGAAAATCACAAAGATATAAAATTAACAAGTATAGATAATAAAAAGTCACAGAAAAGTAAAAAAAATCAAAAAAAATTCTCGCGAGGTTGGTAGGAAAAGAAGCTTCATAAGGAAAAATAAATAAATCGCAAAAAATATCACAAAAAAATCACAAAAAATCACAAAAAATCACAAAAACACAAAATCATTTCGTACGCTTTCATTGGAGTTTTTTACTCCTCCCCTTTACTAACATGGAAGAAAAAAAGTTATTGCTTACTCGAAAGAATTATGTTGATATGTCGTCAAATTTTGTTGATGATGAGATTGGTGACACGGAAACATTTCTGCCTCCATCCGTTATTTATTAATCTTTTCGTTTCCCTAAGGTATTTTAATCATTCCCGAGGCAAAGCAGTTATATTATATTACTGATAAGCATATTTAAATGCTACCTGGTTTATGATTTATATAATGTATTTCTATTATCATGCCATACTCAAAGGATTTATAAAAATGACAAAAGTTATTTCAGCACTAAAGTTATAATAGGTCATTACGCGTCATTCAATCCGTCACGGAATAACTGAGGACAAATTGTACCGATTCCAGGTCTCTGTGGCGAATGGATATTGGCGCCATTAAATTTGCCTTGAAATTGAGTGATGTTGATAGTCGTTTCGCTCGAGCAATACGGCTGGGAAATGTTAAAATTTAAAGTTATTAAATCCAGACAATCAAATTTTGTAAAGATAATCAATAAATAGAACACTTACGTGTACGAATTCCACCTTCTATATTTTTAATATTTCTTAAATCGGGGATTTGCGGGTGGATGGTAGATGTGAGATTTTTGAAGTGGTCATCTTTCTACTAAACATTTTCGGTCAAAATCAAAGTCAGATGAGATGGCGCCTATTGAAGATTAAGATTCTTTGGTCCAGCGCGCAGCAAAATGGACCTTTAAAAAGCAACTGATCGAAAAGATTTTCTCTTTGTCGGGGCCTGTGCGCGCAATAAATTAACAAGTCCAGGCTAAACCAACTGCCGATCTAAAATTTTTGCCCCGCCTACCCGCGCGATGTTTGACCTATGTTTTGGATTGAATTGGAAGTAGAGTCAAATTTCCCGGTTAGATTAAAGGGTTGTTTTAGGTAGGGTCAGGTAGGGTTAGGGCTAGGGTTTGGGATGGGAGTTAACCCCTGGTTAGGGTTTTAGCCCCCGGGTAAAGTTTGTAGTAAATACCATGTTTATAAGCAACTTTGAACTCCTTAATGCAGTTGTGACTCGAGGAGGATGAGTGGAGGATGGGAAGGAACTTCTTTTGCGTCACTTAAGGAACCCGGTACGAACGACATTCGGTTATTGCCACGTCAGCTGGACCTTCACGCCGCTCCGGCTTCTTGTCTTTATAATGCTTTGCGACTCGAAGGCTCCTGAATTTGAATGCTAGTTATTGTTGCTATCTGGCACCAGATGTAGAAATTCTGACATGCTATAGGTCTGAATGTTGGGAAACTTTTAAATATCTGGAAGGTTTAAGTTACGGATTTTGCAGCAGGAGGCCAATACTCCAGCCCTGGCACGGTGTTATTTGGCTGACTCCATTTTTTGGCTTTGCTTGAGGTGGTAGCAAATCCGTAGATCACTAGATCCAGTCCCTTTTTGAAGAAAAACAAACAGAAAACCATGAACAATAGATAATTTTCTTTCAAATCTAGGAGGTATTAACTTGTTTTTATTATAGTTTCATAAACTTTGGAAAACATTTTATTGTTTTGATGTTTTCATATAATTTTTGAAAACAAAAGTGAAAAAATTCAATGTGGCAAAATCATCTATACTGAACGACATCAAAATCATCAGAAAACAAAGTTCAGACAGAAGTAAATTCTAGTCTTGTCCAACCGAAACCCGACTGGGGATGCAGCACATCAGAGGCTGATTACCATTCCTCTTTCTCCAGAGAAAGAGTTTATCGGAATAGTTTTTTTCTGCGCGTTTTCCCTCTATTCTGAATTCCAGTCAGTCTTTTTTTTGGCTGTTTTATTTTTATTTTCTCCAACGGCCCAGTCCCCCAAAACGAAACGTGGTCATATTCCCATACTAGGAAATATCAAATATCGCAAATATCTCGATACTCTCAACCAATCAAAACGATTTTATCTTTTTGAGTCGACTTTAAAATAAAATCGTTTTAAATGTTTGACAGCCCGGGGGGGGGGGGAGGGCACTCATATGGTCCGCACTTAAGGGTAGCTTCGAAATGGTTTACTCAAAAGTAAGGTAAACCCTTTAATAGCGTGCAATACAAGGGTCTTCTTTTAGCTGGACACACTGTTAGGGTCTGTTTGGGGACTTCTGAATTGCAATTATCACAGTAAAAATCTGCTGTATCTTTGACTGTACTTTTGACTCGCACCCATTTTAATTTGTTTTGCACATTGTGTCGATATCTCAGGCTCATTTTAGGTGGTTTCGGCGAAATAGTATATGAAATTAAACTACACCGTAAGGGTCGGAAATGTTCGGTAAAAGGCACTGTAAGGGTAACTTTTTCACTGCTCAAGGACTGCACTGTGAGGGTCCGATTTTGAAAGCCATTTTTTGGCGGCACATGCCATCGCTTAGAAATCCAGTGCTCCCCCTCCAGTTTTGACAGCTTAGGAGAAAAAACAGGTGTTTTATAGATTTCACAAGATCACATGTGGTATTGAGGGTACTTTATGTAACCAAACAAACCTTTTATCGTATTCCGACATCTTTCACTTAAAGGCTCTGGTCATAATGAAAAATCAATTTCAGAATTTGAAGATAAAACCTTATGTTTTTGCTTCTTTGACATGTTTAAGAACAAACTGCTTTTGAGAAAATGAATTTAAGTAATTAGCTCATGAGTAATTAAGGAATAAGTGTGGCATGGACCTTAACCCTTTCCGGACGCACGGGCCACTGGGTGGCCCATGAATCGTGTTCCTATATGACGCACGGGCCACCGGGTGGCCCATAGCTTTGTAAAAGATTTTAACAGTTTTCGCGCCAAAATACAATAACATGGTTTTGAATAATGATTTTGAGATAAATTTCCCGTAACCTGCAAAAAACCGCTTTTCGATATCTTGTTTACAACTAGAATTATAAATTTTCAATATTTGTTGTAAATTTACTCAGGCTAAATCTGTAAGGGAAAAATTGCTCAAAAATTTCGACAAAAAATCACTTTACTCAGATTCTTGGAAAGCTTTTGACATGAAATTTTTTTTTACCCGGCCAGTAATTCAATTCTCTAAATCATATTCAAAGTTCAAGGCGTAAAGCAAAGGCCTTTTACTCTATTTCTTTATTCAAAGTCAAAAATTTTGCCTTTCCGAAAAAAAATCTGCCGATTTTTCGGTCACGTGACCAGGTGTCAGCCATATTTAAAAATTTTTTTTTGGTTTTTCAAAACCCCTATTACATGTGAAAAAAACGAGGTATTAATTATCGTGATATCTTTTATCAATCACTTTCTATTGCAATTTTAGTGAAGCCAGTCAAAAATCAAATTTTTGTTTGCGTCATATAGCCGTGAAATCATGCGTCCGGAAAGGGTTAATAAAACGTCATAACGACGTTATTCATATACTTTTCACAAAAAAAGCCTAATCTCCTTGTGGTAATCATTTTATTGTTTCAAACTTCTTTTAAGTTAATGACAAATAATTTCTTTATTTAGATTTTTTTAGATTTTAAAGAAAAGATACTTCCACAAAAATTTCCGAAATTGTATTTTTAGATACTAAATAGATACATCACCTGAACAAAAAAAAATCCAAAAATGTTGATTTTTACCGAGATTAGGGCCTTGAAAGGTGAAATACTCTTCTTCGAAAAACTCTTCGTTTTATTCTTTTTCATTTAATTTCTCCATTTCAATTTTTCGATTTTTAAATTCTAAAAAGGTAGGTTTAAATGGACATGTAAAAAAAGTTATATATTAATCATTTTAAAATGCAGAAATTGCCATTTAAGTTGGTGTAAAATCAAAAAATTGGTCCAGATGTCCAGAGCCCTTAAATAAGCGTAAATTTACCAAGTATTTTTACCATTAAATTAGCATTACAGATGCATTGGATCTAGCAATCATCAGATCCTTGACTTGAATTAATCAATCAGCACTACACTATTAATTTAGGGCTTCCTGAAATTTGGCTTGCTTTATTAACTTTAACGAGTTCCAAATTATAAGTCTTTATGCTACGTATGTTTTGAGATGACTCTTTTCTATATTTGTTAGTTTTGCTGATTTCATCCAGGATTCTGGAGGGATCCTGAATGATTATTGTCATGATTACTTTTGTTCTTGTTGGAAGCACTCTTCATAATCATAGATTCAGGATTTATTATTGCAGTGTAATATTTCATTTTTTTATTGAAACACATTAAACAGCTTGCATTGACAGTAGGTTTTGACATCCTTGACCTCTGAAGCAATTTCTTTCAGTGTTTAAAGTGATCCCGGGGGGATTTAGGCAAAAATGGATGATGGGTATGTGGGGACGGTAAGGGTCGTTTTTTTCACTTTTCAAAGTCGTCGGAAAAATCTGAAAGTTTTAAATTAGTCTCTCTAAGGAAATATTTTTATCTCCAGAGCAAAAATTATAATAAAGTCTCTCTAAGGGTACCACTTTTTTCAAAAATGGAAAAAAATTTCAAAAAGTCTCCCTAAGAGCCACCTTTTCAGCAAAAATCAGTCTCTCTAAGAGTCGGTTTTCGGAGGTCCCGTCTGCACATACCCCTCATCCTCCAACCCTAGTATCCCCCCCCCCGGGCAAGTGATTTCTGAACCACACCTTGGTTCCAGCTTCGCCTTATTGTCAGCATTTTTGGAATCAATAAATTTGAATATTTTAATTTTTTCAAATGCATCCCATCCCATTTTAGGGTCAATGTTGTTTAAGGATTTATAAACTTCCTGTAACTGCAGATTTTGCAAATGAACAGGCAGACACTCTGATATTTTTAATAGTTCAGGGCAAAGAGATCTAAAGTGCAGTTAGCATCCAGATAAGTGGACAATATCTAAGTATGGAATTAGATAATAAATCTGCTTGGGTTTGATCCAGGTAAGGTCTTATCCTCAATATAATCCATAATCAATAATCTTGGTCTTTGTTCATATCTTTTTATAGATATTTTAAAAATGATGATAAAAACTTGTTCAACTATCGATACAAACACTTTCAAACACCCCCTTCTTACAGACCCGGTGGGATTTTTTCAGCCAATTGATATTCCCATGTTTTCTTATGGCTGGGGATTTGAATAGACGATATCGGCTTAACATGAAAACTCAGATTTGATCCCCGAGAATTCTCCACATTGCTTTGCGCGGAAAAAAGTTCGCGGTGAAATACTTTCCGCGCAAAGCATTGTGGGGAATTCTCGTGGATCAAATCTGAGTTTTCATGTTAAGCCGATATCGTCTATTCCATTGTTTTGGAGCTAGAAAATTCAGTGGACGGAAAATAATACAATAATTTCCAGTGAGGATTATCTCATCTGATTATTTGCAGCGGAAAAAGATTAGAGTATAATTTTCCGAATGGGGACGATATTTTGGCCTATTTTTCCAGTGGCAAGGGGTTCAAGTGAGTCTGTGAGAAGAGGGTGTCTTCTGTGTCTTCTCTGAAGAAAATAAGTCAAACCCACTTATTCTAGTATAAAAATTAGCGTGTTTTTTTTTACCTAGAAATATTAACTGAAACTTGTCTGGATTTGCAAAGGTCGATGTATCAGAATGGAGCTCGTTAGAGTTTCTTCACACCTGTTATCTTACTTAACGGGTCATTTTTGAAAATGTTAAATAATATTGGTTCTAAGACAGACCCTTCTGTGGTACTTCTAGATCAAGATTTAGGTTACTGCTGAAGCAGGTACCAATACACACTCGATGTTTCTTCTCACTGAGATAGCTATAGAACAAAATAAGACTACCATACCATAAGCATGAAGTTTGAATAGCAGTTTAACAGTTGCATATCATGTTTGGTAAAGCACTGTCTGTGCTATATATTATATGTTTACGGAACCCACATAGGTATTTTAAAAGAGTACACTGTGATACTCACGGTAGACCTTTTTAATATCAAAGGATGAAAATGTCAACTTTTCTTCTTAATTTTACATTTTCTTTTCGAACAATCTTTGAAATGGTTTTCTCATAGAACTAATAGCACTAATAATTGGCCAAAATATCTTCCCCAAGTTTTGTCCCCACTGAAAATAATCAAATAAACAAATCCTCACTACAAAATATTATGCTTTTATTCCCATCCCTACTGAATTTTCTGGGAAAATCAATCCCATCGGGTTTAAGTCCTTTTTTTACCCCACCGGCTGCAAAAATCCTACCGGGTCTGTGAGAAGGGGGTGTATAACAAATGACAAGTAATTGAAGAATTTATAGTGCATACTTAAAGCAAATATACTATGGACACCCCTGTCTCAGTGACCCTGTGGAGTTCAATCTCGTATCCACAGCCACTTGAAAAGAGTAGAACAACGGAAACTTTCGTCGAAGTTTTGAAGCTGCTAGTTATATTTTCCCAAAATGTATATCATAAAAATTTATCGTTTCATTTCATGATTATAAGGAGGTGGCAATGAAGCTAGCACTGCTTTCTACAATCATGGACAAAAGGTTGTAGACAAATGAAATTTCAATGAAAAATGATGGGAATAGAGAAAAATGACTCTTCAATGTGTCTGTAAAAGGAGGGAAGTTAAGAAATACACTTTCGAAGTCGTTGCATTGCTTTTGAATGGCTTTTGAGGGAACCACAAGCAAAAAATCAGCGTTTTGATACTGGTGTAAGCAAGTTAAACATGCCCAGTGGTTTGCCCTTTTGGTTTGCCCTTGTGGTTAGACTGCAGTGGGTGACTTTCAAAGAACAGCTTTGAATGGGTTCGGAAAGCACCCGGAACCTCTTGGGAACTTGTTTTTGATCGATATTGAAGTATTTTGCTAATATTGCAAAACTACAAACCTTTTGTCCATGATTGTACAAAAATACAGAAGAGATGGGTCCAGTCGTTTATATGTTCGTGATGGCTGAAATTTGGCACAAAGGTTCATTTTGGGTCCAAGAACTGGACTTTAATTCATTTAAAAAAGAACCTGTCAATTTTCGACAAGATCGAACCTACGCTCACACTGTTTTTCCCTGATATAACGCATGCACAAAAAAAAGAAGTTTGTCATGATATTATGAGCTTACAGTCAAATCTTTGTGTTAATTCCTTTTTTATTCCTCAGAGAAAGGCTTAACTTAAACTTTGATTTATAAAACTTAGTGTAAAAAAGCTTAGCAAATTTTGACATATACAAAAATGACAAAATTCTTAAAAAAAAGTAATCAAAATTTGAATGTAGAATCAATTATGAAAAGATCTATCAAAAGGACCTAAAATAGAAACCACACATTTAAGTACATAGAATTTAATATGTATATTTTTTCAATCCTGATTTTTTTCCAGCTCGTTGTGAGTTTCAAAGTAAGTATTTCTGTGGTATATAATTATGTGAAAAAATATGTTTAGCTAAAGAAGGCTTTTTAGGAAAGTGAAGTTTGGGAATATGGATTTGGAAAAAAAAAACGAGGCAAGGCACACCCAATATTCAAAATCAAGAACAAATTAAGAAATGATAAACATAAATTTTATTGAGAAACCTCATACATGATAGTATATTTCATAAAAAATCGTAATAAAGTAGGCTGATACAAAGAAAAAGTTTGGACCTCTAAAAATGACTGAAAAGGATGTTTCAACTTTACATCGTTCACCTCCTGAAAGATGTTGCTAATTGTGTGTTGTGTGTTTACTTTCCATCCACATCAATAACCTTAAATGAAAATAAGAACAAAAAAGCCAGATAGCAGAGCGTTTCTTTATAAACACGAGGAAAAAATATCTTTTTTGTATTAAAAAAAAGCCACAAATTTTCTACTTTATTTGTCCGCTCACAAACCAGGTTTATCATGTGAGAGCATAATCTGTACGATTGGAAGGCTTTATCACGTGAAATTTGTTATAAAGATTAGAAAACAAGCATCACTCTTCAAAAACTTTAACTCAAATATCGAAGCTTTTCGTTGGAATGCAAAATACCAACATAATTGAACTATGGTATGTCATAAATTTCAGGGCCTCAACAACACGTGTTCGTTGAGTTGCACTTTGAATATGTAACATATTGCTTTTGGAAGATTGTTTTGCGGAATATAACAGATCATTTTCTTATTTGAGTAAGAAAGAATGAGTTTCCACGGTTCCTACTTTGAACATGGGAAATATGAAGCAATCTACCAAAATTAGCACCCTTCCATCAACAACAAACCATATCTATCCTGTTAAAAAGTGAAGATTGCTGCATAAAAGAATGATGCTTGCTTTCAAAACTTTGTTACATAATTTTATACGAAGTCTATGAAGTGGCTTTTCTCATACAGATTTGTAAAAGGGTCGGGTTTCTAACTTAAAAGGAGAAAAAGAGCTTGTTAAAAATGAAATAAAACTGTTAAAGATGCGAAAACGTACTTTTATAGATATGTGCTATCCTTCTTTCTCCTCTCCAAGATTATAATGTTGCTAATTTTGAGTTGTGAAAAACCATCTGGTATCAAAAGAATGGGTCATCTCCAAACTAAGTTTTGCCATTTCTCGTCTGTAAACTTTGCATATTCAACTCTGTTCGGCGGTGTTTACTTTCTATCCACATCAATAACCTTAAATGAAAATAAGAACAAAAAAGCCAGAGAGCAGAGCCTTTCTTTATAAACATGTGGAAAAAAGATATTTTTTGTATGAAAAAAATACCACAATTTTTCTACTTTATTTGTCCGTTCACAAACCAGGTTTATCATGTGAGAGAATAATCTGTACGATTGGAAGGCTTTATCACGTGAAATTTGTTATAAAGATTAGAAAACAAGCATCACTCTTCAAAAACTTTAACTCGTATATCGAAGCTTTTCGTTGGAATGCAAAATACCAACATAATTGAACTATGGTATGTCATAAATTCCAGGGCCTCAACAACACGTGTTCGTTGAGTTGCACTTTGAATATGTAACATATTGCTTTTGGAAGATTGTTTTTCGGAATTTAACAGATCATTTTCTTATTAAACTGGATTCTTTTAGTGGTGTGCAACTTAGGTCCAAAATTCATGTTTTTACCATAAGCCAAACTTGAGTTATTCAAAAAACAAGTTTTGCTGACGTCAGCATTTTTTGGTTTTTGCCTAATATCTTTTTTTGGGTGAAAAAATTAATTATGGCACAGCAATTCCAGTGATCTACACTCCAATATTCTTCTTTCAATGTATGAAGTGATATGCTATGACAAGTGGAAACGGTGATAAAAAATTTATGTAAGTTTGAAAAATCTGGACAGGCCTTAATTTGCCTGAGTGTTAAAGATGCGAAAACGTACTTTTATAGATATGTGCTATCCTTCTTTCTCCTCTCCAAGATTATAATGTTGCTAATTTTGAGTTGTGAAAAACCATCTGGTATCAAAAGAATGGGTCATCTCCAAACTAAGTTTCGCCATTTCTCGTCTGTAAACTTTGCATATTCAACTCTGTTCGGCGGTGTTTACTTTCCATCCACATCAATAACCTTAATGAAAATAAGAACAAAAAAGCCAGAGAGCAGAGAGTTTCTTTATAAACATGAGGAAAAAAGATCTTTTTTGTATTAAAAAAAAAGCCACAAATTTTCTACTTCATTTGTCCGCTCACAAACCAGGTTTATCGTGTGAGAGCATAATTTGTACGATTGGAAGGCTTTATCACGTGAAATTTGTTATAAAGATTAGAAAACAAGCATCACTCTTCAAAAACTTCAACTCGAATATCGGAGCTTTTCGTTGGAATGCAAAATACCAACATAATTGAACTATGGTATGTCATAAATTTCAGGGCCTCAACAACACGTGTTCGTTGAGTTGCACTTTGAATATGTAACATATTGCTTTTGGAAGATTGTTTTGCGGAATATAACAGATCATTTTCTTATTTGAGTAAGAAAGAATGAGTTTCCACGGTTCCTACTTTGAACATGGGAAATATGAAGCAATCTACCAAAATTAGCACCCTTCCATCAACAACAAACAATATATATTCTGTTAAAAAGTGAAGATTGCTGCATAAAAGAATGAAGCTTGCTTCCAAAACTTTGTCAGGTAATTTTATACCAAGTCTATGAAGTTGCTTTTCTCATACAGATTTGTAAAAGGGTCGGGTTTCTAACTTAAAAGGAGAAAAAGAGCTTGTTAAAAATAAAATAAAACTGTTAAAGATGCGAGAACGTACTTTTATAGATATGTACTATCCTTCTTCCTTTTCTCCAAGATTATAATGTTGCTAATTTTGAGTTGTGAAAAACCATCTGGTATCAAAAGGATGGGTCATCTCCAAATTAAGTTTCACCATTTCTCGTCTGTAAACTTTGCATATTCAACTCTGTTCGGCGGTGTCTACTTTCCATCCACATCAATAACCTTAAATGAAAATAAGAACAAAAAAGCCAGAGAGCAGAGATTTTCTTTATAAACATGAGGAAAAAAGATCTTTTTTGTATTCAAAAAAAGCCACAAATTTTCTACTTTATTTGTCCGCTCACAAACCAGGTTTATCAAGTGAGAGCATAATCTGTACGATTGGAAGGCTTTATCACGTGAAATTTGTTATAAAGATTAGAAAACAAGCATCACTCTTCAAAAACTTTAACTCGAATATCGAAGCTTTTCGTTGGAATGCAAAATACCAACATAATTGAACTATGGTATGTCATAAATTTCAGGGCCTCAACAACACGTGTTCGTTGAGTTGCACTTTGAATATGTAACATATTGCTTTTGGAAGATTGTTTTTCGGAATATAACAGATCATTTTCTTATTTGAGTAAAAAAAAATGAGTTTCCACGGTTCCTACTTTGAACATGGAAAATATGAAGCAATCTACCAAAATTAGCACCCCTCCATCAACAACAAACCACATCTATCCTGTTAAAAAGTGAAGATTGCTGCATAAAAGAATGATGCTTGCTTTCAAAACTTTGTTACATAATTTATACGAAGTCTATGAAGTGGCTTTTCTCATACAGATTTGTAAAAGGGTCGGGTTTCTAACTTAAAAGGAGAAAAAGAGCTTGTTACAAAATGAAATAAAACTGTTAAAGATGCGAAAACGTACTTTTATAGATATGTGCTATCCTTCTTTCTCCTCTCCAAGATTATAATGTTGCTAATTTTGAGTTGTGAAAAACCATCTGGTATCAAAAGAATGGGTCATCTCCAAACTAAGTTTCGCCATTTTTCGTCTGTAAACTTTGCATATTCAACTCTGTTCGGCGGTGTTTACTTTCCATCCACATCAATAACCTTAAATGAAAATAAGAACAAAAAAGCCAGAGAGCAGAGAGTTTCTTTATAAACATGAGGAAAAAAGATCTTTTTTGTATTAAAAAAAAAGCCACAAATTTTCTACTTCATTTGTCCGCTCACAAACCAGGTTTATCGTGTGAGAGCATAATCTGTACGATTGGAAGGCTTTATCACGTGAAATTTGTTATAAAGATTAGAAAACAAGCATCACTCTTCAAAAACTTTAACTCGAATATCGAAGCTTTTCGTTGGAATGCAAAATACCAACATAATTGAACTATGGTATGTCATAAATTTCAGGGCCTCAACAACACGTGTTCGTTGAGTTGCACTTTGAATATGTAACATATTGCTTTTGGAAGATTGTTTTTCGGAATATAACAGATCATTTCTTATTTGAGTAAAAAAAAATGAGTTTCCACGGCTCCTACTTTGAACATGGGAAATATGAAGCAATCTACCAAAATTAGCACCCTTCCATCAACAACAAACCACATCTATCCTGTTAAAAAGTGAAGATTGCTGCATAAAAGAATGATGCTTGCTTTCAAAACTTTGTTACATAATTTTATACGAAGTCTATGCAGTGGCTTTTCTCATACAGATTTGTAAAAGGGTCGGGTTTTTAACTTAAAAGGAGAAAAAGAGCTTGTTACAAATGAAATAAACTGTTAAAGATGCGAAAACGTACTTTTATAGATATGTGCTATCCTTTTTTCTCCTCTCCAAGATTATAATGTTGCTAATTTTGAGTTGTGAAAAACCATCTGGTATCAAAAGAATGGGTCATCTCCAAACCAAGTTTTGCCAATTCTCGTCTGTAAACTTTGCATATTCAACTCTGTTCGGCGGTGTTTACTTTCCATCCACATCAATAACCTTAAATGAAAATAAGAACAAAAAAGCCAGAGAGCAGAGAGTTTCTTTATAAACATGAGGAAAAAAGATATTTTTTGAATTAAAAAAAGCCACAAATTTTCTACTTTATTTGTCCGCTCACAAACAAGGTTTATCATGTGAGAGCATAATTTGTACGATTGGAAGGCTTTATCACGTGAAATTTGTTATAAAGATTAGAAAACAAGCATCACTCTTCAAAAACTTTAACTCAAATATCGAAGCTTTTCGTTGGAATGCAAAATACCAACATAATTGAACTATGGTATGTCATAAATTTCAGGGCCTCAACAACACGTGTTCGTTGAGTTGCACTTTGAATATGTAACATATTGCTTTTGGAAGATTGTTTTGCGGAATATAACAGATCATTTTCTTATTTGAGTAAGAAAGAATGAGTTTCCACGGTTCCTACTTTGAACATGGGAAATATGAAGCAATCTACCAAATTAGCACCCTTCCATCAACAAACAAACAATATCTATCCTGTTAAAAAGTGAAGATTGCTGCATAAAAGAATGATGCTTGCTTTCAAAACTTTGTTACATAATTTTATACGAAGTCTATGAAGTGGCTTTTCTCATACAGATTTGTAAAAGGGTTGGGTTTCTAACTTAAAAGGAAAAAAGAGCTTGTTACAAATGAAATAAAACTGTTAAAGATGCGAAAACGTACTTTTATAGATATGTGCTATCCTTCTTTCTCCTCTCCAAGATTATAATGTTGCTAATTTTGAGTTGTGAAAAACCATCTGGTATCAAAAAATGGATCATCTCCAAACTAAATTTCGCCATTTCTCGTCTGTAAACTTTGCATATTCAACTCTGTTCGGCGGTGTTTACTTTCCATCCACATCAATAACCTTAAATGAAAATAAGAACAAAAAAGCCAGAGAGCAGAGAGTTTCTTTATAAACATGAGGAAAAAAGATCTTTTTTGTTTAAAAAAAAAAGCCACAAATTTTCTACTTTATTTGTCCGCTCACAAATCAGGTTTATCATGTGAGAGTATAATTTGTACGATTGGAAGGCTTTATCACGTAAAATTTGTTATAAAGATTAGAAAACAAGCATCACTCTTCAAAAACTTTAACTGGAATATCGAAGCTTTTCGTTGGAATGCAAAATACCAACATAATTGAACTATGGTCTGTCTAAATTTCAGGGCCTCAACACACACGTGTTCGTTTTGCTTGTGTTGCCCTTTTCCTATTTAACATATTGCTTTTGGGCTTTTTTTTCGGAATATACACATCTCCTATTCATTCTTTTCATTAAGAAGAAAGAAAGTTCCTCTCACGGTTCCTACTTTGAACATGGGAAATATGAAGCAATCTACCAAAATTAGCACCCTTCCATCAACAACAAACCATATCTATCCTGTTAAAAAGTGAAGCTTGCTGCATAAAAGAATGATGCTTGCTTTCAAAACTTTGTTACATAATTTTATACGCTTTTCTCATACAGATTTGTAAAAGGGTCGGGTTTCTAACTTAAAAGGAAAAAAAAGCTTGTTACAAATGAAATAAAACTGTTAAAGATGCGAAAACGTACTTTTATAGATATGTGCTATCCTTCTTTCTCCTCTCCAAGATTATAATGTTGCTAATTTTGAGTTGTGAAAAACGATCTG
>NW_027103606.1:48338-77368 GCF_902728285.1 Clytia hemisphaerica
AAACTTTGCATATTCAACTTTGTTCGGCGGTGTTTACTTTCCATCCACATCAATAACCTTAATGAAATAAGAACAAAAAAAGCCAGAGGCAGAGAGTTTCTTTATAAACATGAGGGAAAAAGATCTTTTTTGTATTAAAAAAAAGCCACTAATTTTCTACTTTATTTGTCCGCTCACAAACCAGGTTTATCATGTGAGAGCATAATCTGTACGATTGGAAGGCTTTATCACGTAAAATTTGTTATAAAGATTAGAAAACAAGCATCACTCTTCAAAAACTTTAACTCGAATATCGAAGCTTTTCGTTGGAATGCAAAATACCAACATAATTGAACTATGGTATGTCATAAATTTCAGGGCCTCAACAACACGTGTTCGTTGAGTTGCACTTTGAATATGTAACATATTGCTTTTGGAAGATTGTTTTGCGGAATATAACAGATCATTTTCTTATTTGAGTAAGAAAGAATGAGTTTCCACGGTTCCTACTTTGAACATGGGAAATATGAAGCAATCTACCAAAATTAGCACCCTTCCATCAACAACAAACCATATCTATCCTGTTAAAAAGTGAAGATTGCTGCATAAAAGAATGATGCTTGCTTTCAAAACTTTGTTACATAATTTTATACGAAGTCTATGAAGTGGCTTTTCTCATACAGATTTGTAAAAGGGTCGGGTTTCTAACTTAAAAGGAGAAAAAGAGCTTGTTACAAATGAAATAAAACTGTTAAAGATGCGAAAACGTACTTTTATAGATATGTGCTATCCTTCTTTCTCCTCTCCAAGATTATAATGTTGCTAATTTTGAGTTGTGAAAAACCATCTGGTATCAAAAGAATGGGTCATCTCCAAACTAAGTTTCGCCATTTCTCGTCTGTAAACTTTGCATATTCAACTCTGTTCGGCGGTGTTTACTTTCCATCCACATCAATAACCTTAAATGAAAATAAGAACAAAAAAGCCAGAGAGCAGAGAGTTTCTTTATAAACATGAGGAAAAAAGATCTTTTTTGTATTAAAAAAAAGCCACAAATTTTCTACTTTATTTGTCCGCTCACAAACCAGGTTTATCATGTGAGAGCATAATCTGTACGATTGGAAGGCTTTATCACGTGAAATTTGTTATAAAGATTAGAAAACAAGCATCACTCTTCAAAAACTTTAACTCGAATATCGAAGCTTTTCGTTGGAATGCAAAATACCAACATAATTGAACTATGGTATGTCATAAATTTCAGGGCCTCAACAACACGTGTTCGTTGAGTTGCACTTTGAATATGTAACATATTGCTTTTGGAAGATTGTTTTGCGGAATATAACAGATCATTTTCTTATTTGAGTAAGAAAGAATGAGTTTCCACGGTTCCTACTTTGAACATGGGAAATATGAAGCAATCTACCAAAATTAGCACCCTTCCATCAACAACAAACCATATCTATCCTGTTAAAAAGTGAAGATTGCTGCATAAAAGAATGATGCTTGCTTTCAAAACTTTGTTACATAATTTTATACGAAGTCTATGAAGTGGCTTTTCTCATACAGATTTGTAAAAGGGTCGGGTTTCTAACTTAAAAGGAGAAAAAGAGCTTGTTACAAATGAAATAAAACTGTTAAAGATGCGAAAACGTACTTTTATAGATATGTGCTATCCTTCTTTCTCCTCTCCAAGATTATAATGTTGCTAATTTTGAGTTGTGAAAAACCATCTGGTATCAAAAGAATGGGTCATCTCCAAACTAAGTTTCGCCATTTCTCGTCTGTAAACTTTGCATATTCAACTCTGTTCGGCGGTGTTTACTTTCCATCCACATCAATAACCTTAAATGAAAATAAGAACAAAAAAGCCAGAGAGCAGAGAGTTTCTTTATAAACATGAGGAAAAAAGATCTTTTTTGTATTAAAAAAAAGCCACAAATTTTCTACTTTATTTGTCCGCTCACAAACCAGGTTTATCATGTGAGAGCATAATCTGTACGATTGGAAGGCTTTATCACGTGAAATTTGTTATAAAGATTAGAAAACAAGCATCACTCTTCAAAAACTTTAACTCGAATATCGAAGCTTTTCGTTGGAATGCAAAATACCAACATAATTGAACTATGGTATGTCATAAATTTCAGGGCCTCAACAACACGTGTTCGTTGAGTTGCACTTTGAATATGTAACATATTGCTTTTGGAAGATTGTTTTGCGGAATATAACAGATCATTTTCTTATTTGAGTAAGAAAGAATGAGTTTCCACGGTTCCTACTTTGAACATGGGAAATATGAAGCAATCTACCAAAATTAGCACCCTTCCATCAACAACAAACCATATCTATCCTGTTAAAAAGTGAAGATTGCTGCATAAAAGAATGATGCTTGCTTTCAAAACTTTGTTACATAATTTTATACGAAGTCTATGAAGTGGCTTTTCTCATACAGATTTGTAAAAGGGTCGGGTTTCTAACTTAAAAGGAGAAAAAGAGCTTGTTACAAATGAAATAAAACTGTTAAAGATGCGAAAACGTACTTTTATAGATATGTGCTATCCTTCTTTCTCCTCTCCAAGATTATAATGTTGCTAATTTTGAGTTGTGAAAAACCATCTGGTATCAAAAGAATGGGTCATCTCCAAACTAAGTTTCGCCATTTCTCGTCTGTAAACTTTGCATATTCAACTCTGTTCGGCGGTGTTTACTTTCCATCCACATCAATAACCTTAAATGAAAATAAGAACAAAAAAGCCAGAGAGCAGAGAGTTTCTTTATAAACATGAGGAAAAAAGATCTTTTTTGTATTAAAAAAAAGCCACAAATTTTCTACTTTATTTGTCCGCTCACAAACCAGGTTTATCATGTGAGAGCATAATCTGTACGATTGGAAGGCTTTATCACGTGAAATTTGTTATAAAGATTAGAAAACAAGCATCACTCTTCAAAAACTTTAACTCGAATATCGAAGCTTTTCGTTGGAATGCAAAATACCAACATAATTGAACTATGGTATGTCATAAATTTCAGGGCCTCAACAACACGTGTTCGTTGAGTTGCACTTTGAATATGTAACATATTGCTTTTGGAAGATTGTTTTGCGGAATATAACAGATCATTTTCTTATTTGAGTAAGAAAGAATGAGTTTCCACGGTTCCTACTTTGAACATGGGAAATATGAAGCAATCTACCAAAATTAGCACCCTTCCATCAACAACAAACCATATCTATCCTGTTAAAAAGTGAAGATTGCTGCATAAAAGAATGATGCTTGCTTTCAAAACTTTGTTACATAATTTTATACGAAGTCTATGAAGTGGCTTTTCTCATACAGATTTGTAAAAGGGTCGGGTTTCTAACTTAAAAGGAGAAAAAGAGCTTGTTACAAATGAAATAAAACTGTTAAAGATGCGAAAACGTACTTTTATAGATATGTGCTATCCTTCTTTCTCCTCTCCAAGATTATAATGTTGCTAATTTTGAGTTGTGAAAAACCATCTGGTATCAAAAGAATGGGTCATCTCCAAACTAAGTTTCGCCATTTCTCGTCTGTAAACTTTGCATATTCAACTCTGTTCGGCGGTGTTTACTTTCCATCCACATCAATAACCTTAAATGAAAATAAGAACAAAAAAGCCAGAGAGCAGAGAGTTTCTTTATAAACATGAGGAAAAAAGATCTTTTTTGTATTAAAAAAAAGCCACAAATTTTCTACTTTATTTGTCCGCTCACAAACCAGGTTTATCATGTGAGAGCATAATCTGTACGATTGGAAGGCTTTATCACGTGAAATTTGTTATAAAGATTAGAAAACAAGCATCACTCTTCAAAAACTTTAACTCGAATATCGAAGCTTTTCGTTGGAATGCAAAATACCAACATAATTGAACTATGGTATGTCATAAATTTCAGGGCCTCAACAACACGTGTTCGTTGAGTTGCACTTTGAATATGTAACATATTGCTTTTGGAAGATTGTTTTGCGGAATATAACAGATCATTTTCTTATTTGAGTAAGAAAGAATGAGTTTCCACGGTTCCTACTTTGAACATGGGAAATATGAAGCAATCTACCAAAATTAGCACCCTTCCATCAACAACAAACCATATCTATCCTGTTAAAAAGTGAAGATTGCTGCATAAAAGAATGATGCTTGCTTTCAAAACTTTGTTACATAATTTTATACGAAGTCTATGAAGTGGCTTTTCTCATACAGATTTGTAAAAGGGTCGGGTTTCTAACTTAAAAGGAGAAAAAGAGCTTGTTACAAATGAAATAAAACTGTTAAAGATGCGAAAACGTACTTTTATAGATATGTGCTATCCTTCTTTCTCCTCTCCAAGATTATAATGTTGCTAATTTTGAGTTGTGAAAAACCATCTGGTATCAAAAGAATGGGTCATCTCCAAACTAAGTTTCGCCATTTCTCGTCTGTAAACTTTGCATATTCAACTCTGTTCGGCGGTGTTTACTTTCCATCCACATCAATAACCTTAAATGAAAATAAGAACAAAAAAGCCAGAGAGCAGAGAGTTTCTTTATAAACATGAGGAAAAAAGATCTTTTTTGTATTAAAAAAAAGCCACAAATTTTCTACTTTATTTGTCCGCTCACAAACCAGGTTTATCATGTGAGAGCATAATCTGTACGATTGGAAGGCTTTATCACGTGAAATTTGTTATAAAGATTAGAAAACAAGCATCACTCTTCAAAAACTTTAACTCGAATATCGAAGCTTTTCGTTGGAATGCAAAATACCAACATAATTGAACTATGGTATGTCATAAATTTCAGGGCCTCAACAACACGTGTTCGTTGAGTTGCACTTTGAATATGTAACATATTGCTTTTGGAAGATTGTTTTGCGGAATATAACAGATCATTTTCTTATTTGAGTAAGAAAGAATGAGTTTCCACGGTTCCTACTTTGAACATGGGAAATATGAAGCAATCTACCAAAATTAGCACCCTTCCATCAACAACAAACCATATCTATCCTGTTAAAAAGTGAAGATTGCTGCATAAAAGAATGATGCTTGCTTTCAAAACTTTGTTACATAATTTTATACGAAGTCTATGAAGTGGCTTTTCTCATACAGATTTGTAAAAGGGTCGGGTTTCTAACTTAAAAGGAGAAAAAGAGCTTGTTACAAATGAAATAAAACTGTTAAAGATGCGAAAACGTACTTTTATAGATATGTGCTATCCTTCTTTCTCCTCTCCAAGATTATAATGTTGCTAATTTTGAGTTGTGAAAAACCATCTGGTATCAAAAGAATGGGTCATCTCCAAACTAAGTTTCGCCATTTCTCGTCTGTAAACTTTGCATATTCAACTCTGTTCGGCGGTGTTTACTTTCCATCCACATCAATAACCTTAAATGAAAATAAGAACAAAAAAGCCAGAGAGCAGAGAGTTTCTTTATAAACATGAGGAAAAAAGATCTTTTTTGTATTAAAAAAAAGCCACAAATTTTCTACTTTATTTGTCCGCTCACAAACCAGGTTTATCATGTGAGAGCATAATCTGTACGATTGGAAGGCTTTATCACGTGAAATTTGTTATAAAGATTAGAAAACAAGCATCACTCTTCAAAAACTTTAACTCGAATATCGAAGCTTTTCGTTGGAATGCAAAATACCAACATAATTGAACTATGGTATGTCATAAATTTCAGGGCCTCAACAACACGTGTTCGTTGAGTTGCACTTTGAATATGTAACATATTGCTTTTGGAAGATTGTTTTGCGGAATATAACAGATCATTTTCTTATTTGAGTAAGAAAGAATGAGTTTCCACGGTTCCTACTTTGAACATGGGAAATATGAAGCAATCTACCAAAATTAGCACCCTTCCATCAACAACAAACCATATCTATCCTGTTAAAAAGTGAAGATTGCTGCATAAAAGAATGATGCTTGCTTTCAAAACTTTGTTACATAATTTTATACGAAGTCTATGAAGTGGCTTTTCTCATACAGATTTGTAAAAGGGTCGGGTTTCTAACTTAAAAGGAGAAAAAGAGCTTGTTACAAATGAAATAAAACTGTTAAAGATGCGAAAACGTACTTTTATAGATATGTGCTATCCTTCTTTCTCCTCTCCAAGATTATAATGTTGCTAATTTTGAGTTGTGAAAAACCATCTGGTATCAAAAGAATGGGTCATCTCCAAACTAAGTTTCGCCATTTCTCGTCTGTAAACTTTGCATATTCAACTCTGTTCGGCGGTGTTTACTTTCCATCCACATCAATAACCTTAAATGAAAATAAGAACAAAAAAGCCAGAGAGCAGAGAGTTTCTTTATAAACATGAGGAAAAAAGATCTTTTTTGTATTAAAAAAAAGCCACAAATTTTCTACTTTATTTGTCCGCTCACAAACCAGGTTTATCATGTGAGAGCATAATCTGTACGATTGGAAGGCTTTATCACGTGAAATTTGTTATAAAGATTAGAAAACAAGCATCACTCTTCAAAAACTTTAACTCGAATATCGAAGCTTTTCGTTGGAATGCAAAATACCAACATAATTGAACTATGGTATGTCATAAATTTCAGGGCCTCAACAACACGTGTTCGTTGAGTTGCACTTTGAATATGTAACATATTGCTTTTGGAAGATTGTTTTGCGGAATATAACAGATCATTTTCTTATTTGAGTAAGAAAGAATGAGTTTCCACGGTTCCTACTTTGAACATGGGAAATATGAAGCAATCTACCAAAATTAGCACCCTTCCATCAACAACAAACCATATCTATCCTGTTAAAAAGTGAAGATTGCTGCATAAAAGAATGATGCTTGCTTTCAAAACTTTGTTACATAATTTTATACGAAGTCTATGAAGTGGCTTTTCTCATACAGATTTGTAAAAGGGTCGGGTTTCTAACTTAAAAGGAGAAAAAGAGCTTGTTACAAATGAAATAAAACTGTTAAAGATGCGAAAACGTACTTTTATAGATATGTGCTATCCTTCTTTCTCCTCTCCAAGATTATAATGTTGCTAATTTTGAGTTGTGAAAAACCATCTGGTATCAAAAGAATGGGTCATCTCCAAACTAAGTTTCGCCATTTCTCGTCTGTAAACTTTGCATATTCAACTCTGTTCGGCGGTGTTTACTTTCCATCCACATCAATAACCTTAAATGAAAATAAGAACAAAAAAGCCAGAGAGCAGAGAGTTTCTTTATAAACATGAGGAAAAAAGATCTTTTTTGTATTAAAAAAAAGCCACAAATTTTCTACTTTATTTGTCCGCTCACAAACCAGGTTTATCATGTGAGAGCATAATCTGTACGATTGGAAGGCTTTATCACGTGAAATTTGTTATAAAGATTAGAAAACAAGCATCACTCTTCAAAAACTTTAACTCGAATATCGAAGCTTTTCGTTGGAATGCAAAATACCAACATAATTGAACTATGGTATGTCATAAATTTCAGGGCCTCAACAACACGTGTTCGTTGAGTTGCACTTTGAATATGTAACATATTGCTTTTGGAAGATTGTTTTGCGGAATATAACAGATCATTTTCTTATTTGAGTAAGAAAGAATGAGTTTCCACGGTTCCTACTTTGAACATGGGAAATATGAAGCAATCTACCAAAATTAGCACCCTTCCATCAACAACAAACCATATCTATCCTGTTAAAAAGTGAAGATTGCTGCATAAAAGAATGATGCTTGCTTTCAAAACTTTGTTACATAATTTTATACGAAGTCTATGAAGTGGCTTTTCTCATACAGATTTGTAAAAGGGTCGGGTTTCTAACTTAAAAGGAGAAAAAGAGCTTGTTACAAATGAAATAAAACTGTTAAAGATGCGAAAACGTACTTTTATAGATATGTGCTATCCTTCTTTCTCCTCTCCAAGATTATAATGTTGCTAATTTTGAGTTGTGAAAAACCATCTGGTATCAAAAGAATGGGTCATCTCCAAACTAAGTTTCGCCATTTCTCGTCTGTAAACTTTGCATATTCAACTCTGTTCGGCGGTGTTTACTTTCCATCCACATCAATAACCTTAAATGAAAATAAGAACAAAAAAGCCAGAGAGCAGAGAGTTTCTTTATAAACATGAGGAAAAAAGATCTTTTTTGTATTAAAAAAAAGCCACAAATTTTCTACTTTATTTGTCCGCTCACAAACCAGGTTTATCATGTGAGAGCATAATCTGTACGATTGGAAGGCTTTATCACGTGAAATTTGTTATAAAGATTAGAAAACAAGCATCACTCTTCAAAAACTTTAACTCGAATATCGAAGCTTTTCGTTGGAATGCAAAATACCAACATAATTGAACTATGGTATGTCATAAATTTCAGGGCCTCAACAACACGTGTTCGTTGAGTTGCACTTTGAATATGTAACATATTGCTTTTGGAAGATTGTTTTGCGGAATATAACAGATCATTTTCTTATTTGAGTAAGAAAGAATGAGTTTCCACGGTTCCTACTTTGAACATGGGAAATATGAAGCAATCTACCAAAATTAGCACCCTTCCATCAACAACAAACCATATCTATCCTGTTAAAAAGTGAAGATTGCTGCATAAAAGAATGATGCTTGCTTTCAAAACTTTGTTACATAATTTTATACGAAGTCTATGAAGTGGCTTTTCTCATACAGATTTGTAAAAGGGTCGGGTTTCTAACTTAAAAGGAGAAAAAGAGCTTGTTACAAATGAAATAAAACTGTTAAAGATGCGAAAACGTACTTTTATAGATATGTGCTATCCTTCTTTCTCCTCTCCAAGATTATAATGTTGCTAATTTTGAGTTGTGAAAAACCATCTGGTATCAAAAGAATGGGTCATCTCCAAACTAAGTTTCGCCATTTCTCGTCTGTAAACTTTGCATATTCAACTCTGTTCGGCGGTGTTTACTTTCCATCCACATCAATAACCTTAAATGAAAATAAGAACAAAAAAGCCAGAGAGCAGAGAGTTTCTTTATAAACATGAGGAAAAAAGATCTTTTTTGTATTAAAAAAAAGCCACAAATTTTCTACTTTATTTGTCCGCTCACAAACCAGGTTTATCATGTGAGAGCATAATCTGTACGATTGGAAGGCTTTATCACGTGAAATTTGTTATAAAGATTAGAAAACAAGCATCACTCTTCAAAAACTTTAACTCGAATATCGAAGCTTTTCGTTGGAATGCAAAATACCAACATAATTGAACTATGGTATGTCATAAATTTCAGGGCCTCAACAACACGTGTTCGTTGAGTTGCACTTTGAATATGTAACATATTGCTTTTGGAAGATTGTTTTGCGGAATATAACAGATCATTTTCTTATTTGAGTAAGAAAGAATGAGTTTCCACGGTTCCTACTTTGAACATGGGAAATATGAAGCAATCTACCAAAATTAGCACCCTTCCATCAACAACAAACCATATCTATCCTGTTAAAAAGTGAAGATTGCTGCATAAAAGAATGATGCTTGCTTTCAAAACTTTGTTACATAATTTTATACGAAGTCTATGAAGTGGCTTTTCTCATACAGATTTGTAAAAGGGTCGGGTTTCTAACTTAAAAGGAGAAAAAGAGCTTGTTACAAATGAAATAAAACTGTTAAAGATGCGAAAACGTACTTTTATAGATATGTGCTATCCTTCTTTCTCCTCTCCAAGATTATAATGTTGCTAATTTTGAGTTGTGAAAAACCATCTGGTATCAAAAGAATGGGTCATCTCCAAACTAAGTTTCGCCATTTCTCGTCTGTAAACTTTGCATATTCAACTCTGTTCGGCGGTGTTTACTTTCCATCCACATCAATAACCTTAAATGAAAATAAGAACAAAAAAGCCAGAGAGCAGAGAGTTTCTTTATAAACATGAGGAAAAAAGATCTTTTTTGTATTAAAAAAAAGCCACAAATTTTCTACTTTATTTGTCCGCTCACAAACCAGGTTTATCATGTGAGAGCATAATCTGTACGATTGGAAGGCTTTATCACGTGAAATTTGTTATAAAGATTAGAAAACAAGCATCACTCTTCAAAAACTTTAACTCGAATATCGAAGCTTTTCGTTGGAATGCAAAATACCAACATAATTGAACTATGGTATGTCATAAATTTCAGGGCCTCAACAACACGTGTTCGTTGAGTTGCACTTTGAATATGTAACATATTGCTTTTGGAAGATTGTTTTGCGGAATATAACAGATCATTTTCTTATTTGAGTAAGAAAGAATGAGTTTCCACGGTTCCTACTTTGAACATGGGAAATATGAAGCAATCTACCAAAATTAGCACCCTTCCATCAACAACAAACCATATCTATCCTGTTAAAAAGTGAAGATTGCTGCATAAAAGAATGATGCTTGCTTTCAAAACTTTGTTACATAATTTTATACGAAGTCTATGAAGTGGCTTTTCTCATACAGATTTGTAAAAGGGTCGGGTTTCTAACTTAAAAGGAGAAAAAGAGCTTGTTACAAATGAAATAAAACTGTTAAAGATGCGAAAACGTACTTTTATAGATATGTGCTATCCTTCTTTCTCCTCTCCAAGATTATAATGTTGCTAATTTTGAGTTGTGAAAAACCATCTGGTATCAAAAGAATGGGTCATCTCCAAACTAAGTTTCGCCATTTCTCGTCTGTAAACTTTGCATATTCAACTCTGTTCGGCGGTGTTTACTTTCCATCCACATCAATAACCTTAAATGAAAATAAGAACAAAAAAGCCAGAGAGCAGAGAGTTTCTTTATAAACATGAGGAAAAAAGATCTTTTTTGTATTAAAAAAAAGCCACAAATTTTCTACTTTATTTGTCCGCTCACAAACCAGGTTTATCATGTGAGAGCATAATCTGTACGATTGGAAGGCTTTATCACGTGAAATTTGTTATAAAGATTAGAAAACAAGCATCACTCTTCAAAAACTTTAACTCGAATATCGAAGCTTTTCGTTGGAATGCAAAATACCAACATAATTGAACTATGGTATGTCATAAATTTCAGGGCCTCAACAACACGTGTTCGTTGAGTTGCACTTTGAATATGTAACATATTGCTTTTGGAAGATTGTTTTGCGGAATATAACAGATCATTTTCTTATTTGAGTAAGAAAGAATGAGTTTCCACGGTTCCTACTTTGAACATGGGAAATATGAAGCAATCTACCAAAATTAGCACCCTTCCATCAACAACAAACCATATCTATCCTGTTAAAAAGTGAAGATTGCTGCATAAAAGAATGATGCTTGCTTTCAAAACTTTGTTACATAATTTTATACGAAGTCTATGAAGTGGCTTTTCTCATACAGATTTGTAAAAGGGTCGGGTTTCTAACTTAAAAGGAGAAAAAGAGCTTGTTACAAATGAAATAAAACTGTTAAAGATGCGAAAACGTACTTTTATAGATATGTGCTATCCTTCTTTCTCCTCTCCAAGATTATAATGTTGCTAATTTTGAGTTGTGAAAAACCATCTGGTATCAAAAGAATGGGTCATCTCCAAACTAAGTTTCGCCATTTCTCGTCTGTAAACTTTGCATATTCAACTCTGTTCGGCGGTGTTTACTTTCCATCCACATCAATAACCTTAAATGAAAATAAGAACAAAAAAGCCAGAGAGCAGAGAGTTTCTTTATAAACATGAGGAAAAAAGATCTTTTTTGTATTAAAAAAAAGCCACAAATTTTCTACTTTATTTGTCCGCTCACAAACCAGGTTTATCATGTGAGAGCATAATCTGTACGATTGGAAGGCTTTATCACGTGAAATTTGTTATAAAGATTAGAAAACAAGCATCACTCTTCAAAAACTTTAACTCGAATATCGAAGCTTTTCGTTGGAATGCAAAATACCAACATAATTGAACTATGGTATGTCATAAATTTCAGGGCCTCAACAACACGTGTTCGTTGAGTTGCACTTTGAATATGTAACATATTGCTTTTGGAAGATTGTTTTGCGGAATATAACAGATCATTTTCTTATTTGAGTAAGAAAGAATGAGTTTCCACGGTTCCTACTTTGAACATGGGAAATATGAAGCAATCTACCAAAATTAGCACCCTTCCATCAACAACAAACCATATCTATCCTGTTAAAAAGTGAAGATTGCTGCATAAAAGAATGATGCTTGCTTTCAAAACTTTGTTACATAATTTTATACGAAGTCTATGAAGTGGCTTTTCTCATACAGATTTGTAAAAGGGTCGGGTTTCTAACTTAAAAGGAGAAAAAGAGCTTGTTACAAATGAAATAAAACTGTTAAAGATGCGAAAACGTACTTTTATAGATATGTGCTATCCTTCTTTCTCCTCTCCAAGATTATAATGTTGCTAATTTTGAGTTGTGAAAAACCATCTGGTATCAAAAGAATGGGTCATCTCCAAACTAAGTTTCGCCATTTCTCGTCTGTAAACTTTGCATATTCAACTCTGTTCGGCGGTGTTTACTTTCCATCCACATCAATAACCTTAAATGAAAATAAGAACAAAAAAGCCAGAGAGCAGAGAGTTTCTTTATAAACATGAGGAAAAAAGATCTTTTTTGTATTAAAAAAAAGCCACAAATTTTCTACTTTATTTGTCCGCTCACAAACCAGGTTTATCATGTGAGAGCATAATCTGTACGATTGGAAGGCTTTATCACGTGAAATTTGTTATAAAGATTAGAAAACAAGCATCACTCTTCAAAAACTTTAACTCGAATATCGAAGCTTTTCGTTGGAATGCAAAATACCAACATAATTGAACTATGGTATGTCATAAATTTCAGGGCCTCAACAACACGTGTTCGTTGAGTTGCACTTTGAATATGTAACATATTGCTTTTGGAAGATTGTTTTGCGGAATATAACAGATCATTTTCTTATTTGAGTAAGAAAGAATGAGTTTCCACGGTTCCTACTTTGAACATGGGAAATATGAAGCAATCTACCAAAATTAGCACCCTTCCATCAACAACAAACCATATCTATCCTGTTAAAAAGTGAAGATTGCTGCATAAAAGAATGATGCTTGCTTTCAAAACTTTGTTACATAATTTTATACGAAGTCTATGAAGTGGCTTTTCTCATACAGATTTGTAAAAGGGTCGGGTTTCTAACTTAAAAGGAGAAAAAGAGCTTGTTACAAATGAAATAAAACTGTTAAAGATGCGAAAACGTACTTTTATAGATATGTGCTATCCTTCTTTCTCCTCTCCAAGATTATAATGTTGCTAATTTTGAGTTGTGAAAAACCATCTGGTATCAAAAGAATGGGTCATCTCCAAACTAAGTTTCGCCATTTCTCGTCTGTAAACTTTGCATATTCAACTCTGTTCGGCGGTGTTTACTTTCCATCCACATCAATAACCTTAAATGAAAATAAGAACAAAAAAGCCAGAGAGCAGAGAGTTTCTTTATAAACATGAGGAAAAAAGATCTTTTTTGTATTAAAAAAAAGCCACAAATTTTCTACTTTATTTGTCCGCTCACAAACCAGGTTTATCATGTGAGAGCATAATCTGTACGATTGGAAGGCTTTATCACGTGAAATTTGTTATAAAGATTAGAAAACAAGCATCACTCTTCAAAAACTTTAACTCGAATATCGAAGCTTTTCGTTGGAATGCAAAATACCAACATAATTGAACTATGGTATGTCATAAATTTCAGGGCCTCAACAACACGTGTTCGTTGAGTTGCACTTTGAATATGTAACATATTGCTTTTGGAAGATTGTTTTGCGGAATATAACAGATCATTTTCTTATTTGAGTAAGAAAGAATGAGTTTCCACGGTTCCTACTTTGAACATGGGAAATATGAAGCAATCTACCAAAATTAGCACCCTTCCATCAACAACAAACCATATCTATCCTGTTAAAAAGTGAAGATTGCTGCATAAAAGAATGATGCTTGCTTTCAAAACTTTGTTACATAATTTTATACGAAGTCTATGAAGTGGCTTTTCTCATACAGATTTGTAAAAGGGTCGGGTTTCTAACTTAAAAGGAGAAAAAGAGCTTGTTACAAATGAAATAAAACTGTTAAAGATGCGAAAACGTACTTTTATAGATATGTGCTATCCTTCTTTCTCCTCTCCAAGATTATAATGTTGCTAATTTTGAGTTGTGAAAAACCATCTGGTATCAAAAGAATGGGTCATCTCCAAACTAAGTTTCGCCATTTCTCGTCTGTAAACTTTGCATATTCAACTCTGTTCGGCGGTGTTTACTTTCCATCCACATCAATAACCTTAAATGAAAATAAGAACAAAAAAGCCAGAGAGCAGAGAGTTTCTTTATAAACATGAGGAAAAAAGATCTTTTTTGTATTAAAAAAAGCCACAAATTTTCTACTTTATTTGTCCGCTCACAAACCAGGTTTATCATGTGAGAGCATAATCTGTACGATTGGAAGGCTTTATCACGTGAAATTTGTTATAAAGATTAGAAAACAAGCATCACTCTTCAAAAACTTTAACTCGAATATCGAAGCTTTTCGTTGGAATGCAAAATACCAACATAATTGAACTATGGTATGTCATAAATTTCAGGGCCTCAACAACACGTGTTCGTTGAGTTGCACTTTGAATATGTAACATATTGCTTTTGGAAGATTGTTTTGCGGAATATAACAGATCATTTTCTTATTTGAGTAAGAAAGAATGAGTTTCCACGGTTCCTACTTTGAACATGGGAAATATGAAGCAATCTACCAAAATTAGCACCCTTCCATCAACAACAAACCATATCTATCCTGTTAAAAAGTGAAGATTGCTGCATAAAAGAATGATGCTTGCTTTCAAAACTTTGTTACATAATTTTATACGAAGTCTATGAAGTGGCTTTTCTCATACAGATTTGTAAAAGGGTCGGGTTTCTAACTTAAAAGGAGAAAAAGAGCTTGTTACAAATGAAATAAAACTGTTAAAGATGCGAAAACGTACTTTTATAGATATGTGCTATCCTTCTTTCTCCTCTCCAAGATTATAATGTTGCTAATTTTGAGTTGTGAAAAACCATCTGGTATCAAAAGAATGGGTCATCTCCAAACTAAGTTTCGCCATTTCTCGTCTGTAAACTTTGCATATTCAACTCTGTTCGGCGGTGTTTACTTTCCATCCACATCAATAACCTTAAATGAAAATAAGAACAAAAAAGCCAGAGAGCAGAGAGTTTCTTTATAAACATGAGGAAAAAAGATCTTTTTTGTATTAAAAAAAAGCCACAATTTTCTACTTTATTTGTCCGCTCACAAACCAGGTTTATCATGTGAGAGCATAATCTGTACGATTGGAAGGCTTTATCACGTGAAATTTGTTATAAAGATTAGAAAACAAGCATCACTCTTCAAAAACTTTAACTCGAATATCGAAGCTTTTCGTTGGAATGCAAAATACCAACATAATTGAACTATGGTATGTCATAAATTTCAGGGCCTCAACAACACGTGTTCGTTGAGTTGCACTTTGAATATGTAACATATTGCTTTTGGAAGATTGTTTTGCGGAATATAACAGATCATTTTCTTATTTGAGTAAGAAAGAATGAGTTTCCACGGTTCCTACTTTGAACATGGGAAATATGAAGCAATCTACCAAAATTAGCACCCTTCCATCAACAACAAACCATATCTATCCTGTTAAAAAGTGAAGATTGCTGCATAAAAGAATGATGCTTGCTTTCAAAACTTTGTTACATAATTTTATACGAAGTCTATGAAGTGGCTTTTCTCATACAGATTTGTAAAAGGGTCGGGTTTCTAACTTAAAAGGAGAAAAAGAGCTTGTTACAAATGAAATAAAACTGTTAAAGATGCGAAAACGTACTTTTATAGATATGTGCTATCCTTCTTTCTCCTCTCCAAGATTATAATGTTGCTAATTTTGAGTTGTGAAAAACCATCTGGTATCAAAAGAATGGGTCATCTCCAAACTAAGTTTCGCCATTTCTCGTCTGTAAACTTTGCATATTCAACTCTGTTCGGCGGTGTTTACTTTCCATCCACATCAATAACCTTAAATGAAAATAAGAACAAAAAAGCCAGAGAGCAGAGAGTTTCTTTATAAACATGAGGAAAAAAGATCTTTTTTGTATTAAAAAAAAGCCACAAATTTTCTACTTTATTTGTCCGCTCACAAACCAGGTTTATCATGTGAGAGCATAATCTGTACGATTGGAAGGCTTTATCACGTGAAATTTGTTATAAAGATTAGAAAACAAGCATCACTCTTCAAAAACTTTAACTCGAATATCGAAGCTTTTCGTTGGAATGCAAAATACCAACATAATTGAACTATGGTATGTCATAAATTTCAGGGCCTCAACAACACGTGTTCGTTGAGTTGCACTTTGAATATGTAACATATTGCTTTTGGAAGATTGTTTTGCGGAATATAACAGATCATTTTCTTATTTGAGTAAGAAAGAATGAGTTTCCACGGTTCCTACTTTGAACATGGAAAATATGAAGCAATCTACCAAAATTAGCACCCTTCCATCAACAACAAACCATATCTATCCTGTTAAAAAGTGAAGATTGCTGCATAAAAGAATGATGCTTGCTTTCAAAACTTTGTTACATAATTTTATACGAAGTCTATGAAGTGGCTTTTCTCATACAGATTTGTAAAAGGGTCGGGTTTCTAACTTAAAAGGAGAAAAAGAGCTTGTTACAAATGAAATAAAACTGTTAAAGATGCGAAACGTACTTTTATAGATATGTGCTATCCTTCTTTCTCCTCTCCAAGATTATAATGTTGCTAATTTTGAGTTGTGAAAAACCATCTGGTATCAAAAGAATGGGTCATCTCCAAACTAAGTTTCGCCATTTCTCGTCTGTAAACTTTGCATATTCAACTCTGTTCGGCGGTGTTTACTTTCCATCCACATCAATAACCTTAAATGAAAATAAGAACAAAAAAGCCAGAGAGCAGAGAGTTTCTTTATAAACATGAGGAAAAAAGATCTTTTTTGTATTAAAAAAAAGCCACAAATTTTCTACTTTATTTGTCCGCTCACAAACCAGTTTATCATGTGAGAGCATAATCTGTACGATTGGAAGGCTTTATCACGTGAAATTTGTTATAAAGATTAGAAAACAAGCATCACTCTTCAAAACTTTAACTCGAATATCGAAGCTTTTCGTTGGAATGCAAAATACCAACATAATTGAACTATGGTATGTCATAAATTTCAGGGCCTCAACAACACGTTTCGTTGAGTTGCACTTTGAATATGTAACATATTGCTTTTGGAAGATTGTTTTGCGGAATATAACAGATCATTTTCTTATTTGAGTAAGAAAGAATGAGTTTCCACGGTTCCTACTTTGAACATGGGAAATATGAAGCAATCTACCAAAATTAGCACCCTTCCATCAACAACAAACCATATCTATCTTGTTAAAAGTGAAGATTGCTGTATAAAAGAATGATGCTTGCTTTCAAAACTTTGTTACATAATTTTATACGAAGTCTATGAAGTGGCTTTTCTCATACAGATTTGTAAAAGGGTCGGGTTTCTAACTTAAAAGGAGAAAAAGAGCTTGTTACAAATGAAATAAAACTGTTAAAGATGCGAAAACGTACTTTTATAGATATGTGCTATCCTTCTTTCTCCTCTCCAAGATTATAATGTTGCTAATTTTGAGTTGTGAAAATAAACCATCTGGTATCAAAAGAATGGGTCAACTCCAAACTAAGTTTTGCCATTTCTCGTCTGTAAACTTTGCATATTCAACTCTGTTCGGCGGTGTTTACTTTCCATCCACATCAACAACCTTAAATGAAAATAAGAACAAAAAAGCCAGAGAGAAGAGAGTTTCTTTATAAACATGAGGAAAAAAGATCTTTTTTGTATTAAAAAAAAGCCACAAATTTTCTACTTTATTTGTCCGCTCACAAACCAGGTTTATCATGTGAGAGCATAATCTGTACAATTGGAATGCTTTATCACGTAAAATTTGTTATAAAGATTAGAAAACAAGCATCACTCTTCAAAAACTTTAACTCGAATATCGAAGCTTTTCGTTGGAATGCAAAATACCAACATAATTGAACTATGGTATGTCATAAATTTCAGGGCCTCAACAACACGTGTTCGTTGAGTTGCACTTTGAATATGTAACATATTGCTTTTGGAAGATTGTTTTGCGGAATATAACAGATCATTTTCTTATTTGAGTAAGAAAGAATGAGTTTCCACGGTTCCTACTTTGAACATGGGAAATATGAAGCAATCTACCAAAATTAGCACCCTTCCATCAACAACAAACCATATCTATCCTGTTAAAAAGTGAAGATTGCTGCATAAAAGAATGATGCTTGCTTTCAAAACTTTGTTACATAATTTTATACGAAGTCTATGAAGTGGCTTTTCTCATACAGATTTGTAAAAGGGTCGGGTTTCTAACTTAAAAGGAGAAAAAGAGCTTGTTACAAATGAAATAAAACTGTTAAAGATGCGAAACGTACTTTTATAGATATGTGCTATCCTTCTTTCTCCTCTCCAAGATTATAATGTTGCTAATTTTGAGTTGTGAAAAACCATCTGGTATCAAAAGAATGGGTCATCTCCAAACTAAGTTTCGCCATTTCTCGTCTGTAAACTTTGCATATTCAACTCTGTTCGGCGGTGTTTACTTTCCATCCACATCAATAACCTTAAATGAAAATAAGAACAAAAAAGCCAGAGAGCAGAGAGTTTCTTTATAAACATGAGGAAAAAAGATCTTTTTTGTATTAAAAAAAAGCCACAAATTTTCTACTTTATTTGTCCGCTCACAAACCAGGTTTATCATGTGAGAGCATAATCTGTACGATTGGAAGGCTTTATCACGTGAAATTTGTTATAAAGATTAGAAAACAAGCATCACTCTTCAAAAACTTTAACTCGAATATCGAAGCTTTTCGTTGGAATGCAAAATACCAACATAATTGAACTATGGTATGTCATAAATTTCAGGGCCTCAACAACACGTGTTCGTTGAGTTGCACTTTGAATATGTAACATATTGCTTTTGGAAGATTGTTTTGCGGAATATAACAGATCATTTTCTTATTTGAGTAAGAAAGAATGAGTTTCCACGGTTCCTACTTTGAACATGGGAAATATGAAGCAATCTACCAAAATTAGCACCCTTCCATCAACAACAAACCATATCTATCCTGTTAAAAAGTGAAGATTGCTGCATAAAAGAATGATGCTTGCTTTCAAAACTTTGTTACATAATTTTATACGAAGTCTATGAAGTGGCTTTTCTCATACAGATTTGTAAAAGGGTCGGGTTTCTAACTTAAAAGGAGAAAAAGAGCTTGTTACAAATGAAATAAAACTGTTAAAGATGCGAAACGTACTTTTATAGATATGTGCTATCCTTCTTTCTCCTCTCCAAGATTATAATGTTGCTAATTTTGAGTTGTGAAAATAAACCATCTGGTATCAAAAGAATGGGTCAACTCCAAACTAAGTTTTGCCATTTCTCGTCTGTAAACTTTGCATATTCAACTCTGTTCGGCGGTGTTTACTTTCCATCCACATCAATAACCTTAAATGAAAATAAGAACAAAAAAGCCAGAGAGCAGAGAGTTTCTTTATAAACATGAGGAAAAAAGATCTTTTTTGTATGAAAAAAAAGCCACAATTTTTCTACTTTATTTGTCCGCTCACAAACCAGGTTTATCATGTGAGAGCATAATCTGTACGATTGGAAGGCTTTATCACGTGAAATTTGTTATAAAGATTAGAAAACAAGCATCACTCTTCAAAAACTTTAACTCGAATATCGAAGCTTTTCGTTGGAATGTGAAATACCAACATATTTGAACTATGGTATGTCATAAATTTCAGGGCCTCAACAACACGTGTTCGTTGAGTTGCACTTTGAATATGTAACATATTGCTTTTGGAAGATTGTTTCGCGGATTATAACAGATCATTTTCTTATTTGAGTAAGAAAGAATAAGTTTCCATGGTTCCTACTTTGAACATGGGAAATGGGAAGCAATCTACCAAAATTAGCACCCTTCCATCAACAACAAACCATATCTATCTTGTTAAAAAGTGAAGATTGCTGCATATAAGAATGATGCTTGCTTTCTAAACTTTGTTAGGTAATTTTATACGAAGTCTATGAAGTTGCTTTTCTCATACAGATTTGTAAAAGGGTCGGGTTTCTAGCTTAAAAGGAGAAAAAGAGCTTGTTACAAATGAAATAAAACTGTTAAAGATGCGAAAACGTACTTTTATAGATATGTGCTATCCTTCTTTCTCCTCTCCAAGATTATAATGTTGCTAATTTTGAGTTGTGAAAAACCATCTGGTATCAAAAGAATGGGTCATCTCCAAACTAAGTTTCGCCATTTCTCGTCTGTAAACTTTGCATATTCAACTCTGTTCGGCGGTGTTTACTTTCCATCCACATCAATAACCTTAAATGAAAATAAGAACAAAAAAGCCAGAGAGCAGAGCGTTTCTTTATAAACATGTGGAAAAAAGATATTTTTTGTATGAAAAAAATATCCAACACAATTTTTCTACTTTATTTGTCCGCTCACAAACCAGGTTTATTATGTGAGAGCATAATCTGTACGACTGGAAGGCTTTATCACGTGAAATTTGTTATGAAGATTAGAAAACAAGCATCACTCTTCAAAAACTTTAACTCGAATATGGAAGCTTTTCGTTGGAATGTGAAATACCAACATAATTGAACTATGGTATGTCATAAATTTCAGGGCCTCAACAACACGTGTTCGTTGAGTTGCACTTTGAATATGTAACATATTGCTTTTGGAAGATTGTTTAGCGGATTATAACAGATCATTTTCTTATTTGAGTAAGAAAGAATAAGTTTCCACGGTTCCTACTTTGAACATGGGAAATATGAAGCAATCTACCAAAATTAGCACCCTTCCATCAACAACAAACCATATCAATCCTGTTAAAAAGTGAAGATTGCTGCATAAAAGAATGATGCTTGCTTTCAAAACTTTGTTAGGTAATTTTATACGAAGTCTATGAAGTTGCTTTTCTCATACAGATTTGTAAAAGGGTCGGGTTTCTAACTTAAAAGGAGAGAAAGAGCTTGTTAAAAATGAAATAAAAATGTTAAAGATACGAAAACGTACTTTTATATACATGTGCTATCCTTCTTTCTCCTCTCCAAGATTATAATGCTGCTAATTTTGAGTTGTAAAAAACCATCTGGTATCAAAAGAATGGGTCATCTCCAAACTAAGTTTCGCCATTTCTCGTCTTTTGCATATTCAACTCTGTTCGGCGGTGTTTACTTTCCATCCACATCAATAACCTTAAATGAAAATAAGAACAAAAAAGCCAGAGAGCAGAGCGTTTCTTTATAAACATGTGGAAAAAAGATAATTATTATATGAAAAAAAATGCCACAATTTTTCTACTTTATTTGTCCGTTCACAAACCAGGTTTATCATGTGAGAGCATAATCTGTACGATTGGAAGGTTTTATCACGTGAAATTTGTTATAAAGATTAGAAAAAAAGCATCACTCTTCAAAAACTTTAACTCGAATATCGAAGCTTTTCGTTGGAATGTGAAATACCAACACAATTGAACTATGGTATGTCATAAATTTCAGGGCCTCAACAACACGTTTTCGTTGAGTTGCACTTTGAATATGTAACATATTGCTTTTGGAAGATTGTTTAATGGATTATAACAGATCATTTTCTTATTTGAGTAAGAAAGAATAAGTTTCCACGGTTCCTACTTTGAACATGGGAAATATGAAACAATCTACCAAAATTAGCACCCTTCCATCAACAACATACCACATCTATCCTGTTATAAGTGAAGATTGTTTCAGAAAAGAATGACACTTGCTTTCAAAAATATGTTAGGTAGTATTAGATGAAGTGTATGAAGTTGCCTCTCTCATACAGATTTGTAAAGGGGTCAGCTTTCTAACTTAAAAACGGAGAAAAAGAGCCTGTTCAAAATGAAATAAAACTGTTAAAGATACGAAAACGTACTTTTATAGATATGTGATGTCCTTCTTTCTCCTATCCAAGATTATAATGTTGCTTATTTTAAGGTGCTAAAACCATCTTGTATCAAAGGAAAGGGTCATCTCCAAACAAAGTGTCGCAATTTCTCGTCTGTAATCTTTGCGTATTAAACTCTGTTTGGCAATCTTTACTTTTCATCCACATCAATGACCTTAAATGAAAATAAGAACAAAAAAGCCAGAGAGCAGAGCGTTTCTTTATAAACATGTGGAAAAAAGATATTTTTTGTATGAAAAATAAGGCCACAATTTTCTACTTTATTTGTCCGTTCACAAACCAGGTTTATCATGTGAGAGCATAATCTGTACGATTGGAAGGTTTTATCACGTGAAATTTGTTATAAAGATTAGAAAACAAGCATCACTCTTCAAAAAATTTAACTCGAATATCGAAGCTTTTCGTTGGAATGCAAAATACCAACAAAATTGAACTATGGTATGTCATAAATTTCAGGGCCTCAACAACACGTGTTCGTTGAGTTGCACTTTGAATATGTAACATATTTCTTTTGGAAGATTGTTTTGCGGAATATAACAGATCATTTTCTTATTTGAGTAAGAAAGAATGAGTTTCCACGGTTCCTACTTTGAACATGGGAAATATGAAGCAATCTACCAAAATTAGCACCCTTCCATCAACAACAAACGAACAAACCATATCTATCCTGTTAAAAAGTGAAGATTGTTTCAGAAAAGAATGACGCTTGCTTTCAAAACTTTGTTAGGTAATTTTATACGAAGTCTATGAAGTTGCTTTTCTCATACAGATTTGTAAAAGGGTCAGCTTTCTAACTTAAAAACAGAGAAAAAGAGCTTGTTAAAAATGAAACAAAATTGTTAAAGATACAAAAACGTACTTTTATAGATATGTGATGTCCTTCTTTCTCCTATCCAAGATTATAATGTTGCTAATTTTGAGTTGTGAAAAACCATCTGGTATTCGTTCTCATCTGTAAAATTTGCATATTCATATTATATACAACTGGTGTAACTTGAATAAAAAAAATGACAGTCTTTTTCATCTAATTTATCATTTCACAAACAAGGTTTATATTGTGAGAGCATCATATTTACAAAATTAGAGGCTTTTTGGTACGACTTTCTTTACAAAGATTAGAAAGAAGCATCGCTCTTCAAAAATGTTAAATAAATTGAAAAGAGTCTCAAAGAGCCAGAATAATTCTGAAAGAACCTGAAAAATTCTGAAAGAGTCTGAAAAATTCTGAAAGAGCCTGAAAAATTTTGAACGAGCCTAAAAAATCCTGAAAGAGCCTGAAAATTTTTGAAACAGCCTGAAAAATTCTGATAGAGCCTGAAAGATTCTGAACAACTCTGAACGAGCCTGAAAAATTCTGGCAGAGTTAGAGCCTGAAAATTTTTGAAAGAGCCTGAAAAATTCTGAAAGAGCTTGAAAATATTTGAAACATGCTGAAAAATTCTGATAGAACCTGAAAAATTCTGAAAGAGCCTGAAAAATTCTGAAAGAGCCTGAAAAATTCTTAAAGAGCCTGAAAAATTCTGAAAAAGCCTGAACAGTTCTGAACGAGCCTGGACAACTCTGAACGAGCCTGAACAATTCTGAAAGAGCCTGAAAATCTCTCAAAGAACCTTAAAAATTCTTAAAGAGCCTGAACAATTCTCAAAGAGCCAGAATAATTCTGAAAGAGCCTGAAAATTCTGAAAGAGCCTGAAAAATTCTGATAGAGCCTGAAAAATTCTGATAGAGCCTGAAACATTCTGAAAGAGCCTGAAAAAATCTGAAAGAGCCTGAAAAATTCTTAAAGAGCCTGAAGAATTCTGAAAGAGCCTGAAAAAATCTGAAAGAGCCTGAAAAATTCTTAAAGAGCCTGAAAAACTCTGAAAGAGCCTGAATAATTCTGAAAGAACTTGAAAAATTCTTAAAGAGCCTGAAGAATTCTGAAAAAGCCTGAAAAATTCTGAAAGAGCCTTAATAATTCTGAAAGAGCCTGAATAATTCTGAAAGAGCCTGAAAAATTCTGAAAGAGCCTTAAAAATTCTGAAAGAGCCTGAAAAATTCTGAAAGAGCCTTAAAAATTCTGAAAGAGCCTGACACATTCTGAAAGAGCCTGAAAAATTCTGAAAAAGGCTGAAAAACTTTGAAAGAGCCTGAAAAACTCTGAAAGAGCCTGAAAAATTCTGGCAGAGATAGAGACTGAATAATTTTGAAAAAGTCTGAAAAATTCTGAAAGAGCCTGAAAAATTTTGAACGAGCCTAAAAAATCCTGAAAGAGCCTGAAAATTTTTGAAACAGCCTAAAAAATTCTGATGGAGCCTGAAAGATTCTGAACAACTCTGAACGAGCCTGAAAAATTCTGGCAGAGTTAGAGCCTGAAAATTTTTGAAAGAGCCTGAAAAATTCTGAAAGAGCTTGAAAATATTTGAAACATGCTGAAAAATTCTGATAGAACCTGAAAAATTCTGACAGAGCCTTAATAATTCTGAAAGAGCCTGAAAAATTCTTAAAGAGCCTGAAAAATTCTGAAAAAGCCTGAACAGTTCTGAACGAGCCTGGACAACTCTGAACGAGCCTGAACAATTCTGAAAGAGCCTGAAAATCTCTCAAAGAACCTTAAAAATTCTTAAAGAGCCTGAACAATTCTGAAAGAGCCTGAATAATTCTGAAAGAGCCTGAAAAATTCTTAAAGAGCCTGAAAAATTCTGAAAGAGCCTGAAAAATTCTGATAGAGCCTGAAACATTCTGAAAGAGCCTGAAAAAATCTGAAAGAGCCTGAAAAATTCTTAAAGAGCCTGAAAAATTCTAAAAGAGCCTGAAAAATTCTGAAAGAACTTGAAAAATTCTTAAAGAGCCTGAAAAATTCTGAAAAAGCCTGAAAAATTCTGAAAGAGCCTTAATAATTCTGAAAGAGCCTGAATAATTCTGAAAGAACTTGAAAAATTCTGAAAAAGCCTGAAAAATTCTGAAAAAGCCTGAAAAATTCTGAAAGAGCCTTAATAATTCTGAAAGAGCCTGAATAATTCTGAAAGAGCCTGAAAAATTATGAAAGAGCCTGAATAATTCTGAAAGAGCCTGAATAATTCTGAAAGAGCCTGAAAAATTCTGAAAGAGCCTTAAAAATTCTGAAAGAGCCTGACACATTCTGAAAGAGCCTGAAAAATTCTGAAAAAGGCTGAAAAACTTTGAAAGAGCCTGAAGAACTCTGAAAGAGCCTGAAAAATTCTGGCAGAGATAGAGACTGAATAATTTTGAAAAAGTCTGAAATATTCTGAAAGAGCCTGAAAAATTCTGAAAGAACCTGATAAATTCTGAGAAAGTCTGAAAATTTTTTAAAAAGCCTGAAAAACTCTGAAAGAGCCTGAAAAATTTTGAAAGAGCCTGAAAAATTTTGAAAGAGCCTGAAAAATCCTGAAAGAGCCTGAAAATTTTTGAAACAGCCTGAAAAATTCTCATAGAGCCTGCGAAAGATTCTGAACAACTCTGAACGAGCCTGAAAAATTCTGGCAGAGTTAGAGCCTGAAAATTTTTGAAATAGCATGAAAAATTCTGAAAGAGCTTGAAAATATTTGAAACAGGCTGAAAAATTCTGACAGAGCCTTAATAATTCTGAAAGAACCTGAATAATTCTGAAAGAGCCTGAAAAATTCTGAAAGAGCCTGAATAATTCTCAAAGAACCTGAAAAATTCTGAAAAAGCCTGTAAAATTCTGAAAGAGCCTTAATAATTCTGAAAGAGCCTGAATAATTCTGAAAGAACTTGAAAAATTCTGAAAGAGCCTGAATAATTCTGAAAGAGCCTGAAAAATTCTGAAAGAGCCTGAATAATTCTGAAAGAACCTGAATAATTCTGAAAGAGCCTGAATAATTCTGAAAGAGCCTGAAAAATTCTGAAAGAGCCTGAATAATTCTGAAAGAGCCTGAATAATTCTGAAAGAACTTGAAAAATTCTGATAGAGCCTCAAACCCATTCCACAAAAATTTTAAAGAGTTCAAAATATCAATCGAAGTTCCAAATAATTTACAAAATTTCCAGAGTGATGCTCAGAGATTTGGAAATTTCTTATAAGGTTTGATAAAGTGTCAGCAAAAACAAACAAAAATCATAATGCATTGAAAAATATATTCAACATACTCATATTCCCAAGAAATTTTAAAGAAATAGTTTTCACAATCCAATGTTTGAAAAGAAAACCAAAATTACTTAAGTCTTTTTTAAATTCATCCCCAAAATGTTTGAATAGCTTATGACATGTATTTTCAATCAGTAAACACTCAAAGCTATTGTGAAATGAAAAAATATAGGAAATCAAGCAAGAATTTGAAAAAAAGATCTCACCTTAAAAGAAGTTTAGTAAAACTGCCTTCAACATTTTTCTCCTCAACAACGCTCTTTTCGCCTTTCAAAAAGTTTTGACAATGATTTTTTTCTCATTTCAAAACGCTCTCAAAATGCGCAATTCCCTAATGGCCGATTGAAATCGACATTAAGTAATTCGAAAATGAAAAACGTAACAAAAGAAAGTTAGAAACAAAATAGCAATTATTACCCGAGAGACCATGAGAGGTATTTTTCGGCCAATCATCGATTCTACTTTTCAAATTTTTACTCTCAGCCTTTCAGCTTCTCAAATCAGCTGTTCAGCTTATATTTATTCCCAATAGCATTAACTCAGGCATCAACTTGAATTAGAACACAATTATTCAATTTGAAAAGTTATAAAGTTAATCTGAGAAGCTGAAAAGATGATCTGAGGAGCTGAAAAGATGATCTGAGAAGCTGGAAAGATGATTTGAGAAGCAAAATAATCAATTCTTAATTTTTGAAGAAGAAAAACTTTAATAGTAAAAAGATATCATAAAACTGAGAAGTTGAAATTATAATCTGAGAAGCCGAATTCCAAATCTGAGAGGCTGATTTTAGATTTGAGAAGCTAAAATTGTGATTGGCCGTAAAGGTACTGCGTCACATAAACAATTGTTAAAAAAAAAACAGGTTTTGTAAGTTCAGGATTGCTTGGTTATCGGGGAGGGGGGTCACTCAAGGGTCTGAATCAGCCTAGATTAGAGAAAATGCTCTCTATGGGTGTAAAATTTAAAAAATCTGCTTAGTTTTTTTTCTCTGCACTGTAAGGGTCCGAATTCTAAAGCCTGATATTGGGATGTACATACGGTTGTTTTTAAACGAGCATCCCCCCCAGGGGGTTGGTTATCTGTTTATAAAAATTCATTCGAATAATTCCAGATTGTAACTTTTATATTTTTGTGATATCTCCTTTAAATTTGCAATCCAAACATGTAAAATTCCAAAGGATCTAGGTCGCTTTTTTACTTGCATAAATATTGTGATAAAAGAAGGACAGAGAAGAATCTCTTTTAAAACTCTAAAATCTCGAAAAAGAAAAAAATTAGGTTAGGCAGATTTTATAACCCCGTTCTCAATTCTCCAAATCAGTTTCAACGAGATTTAAATATCATAAATATAGGTAAAGCTTTCGCCACGAGTATTGAAACATCGAAGTGAAACCATTCTGATAGACCTTTCCAAGGGACCCAGAGATAAAATAAGTACAATTAGTAGCGAGTGGTGTTGAAAGTTGTGCTAAGATTTCTGCCAACAAATGCACTAATCTAATTTTACTTGTTATTTTTCAAAGAATGCTCCGATTCGAACATATTATATACTGTTGAAAAGACAATTCAGAGTACACGCTGTTTTTTTATAAGAATACACTTTATAAGAATGTCCATGATGAAAATGGCCAAAAAATTAAGAATATGGTAAGAATATCACCATCATGGAATTTAGCAACTGAACCTAAGAATGCCATTTTTAATGCATTTTAACCTGTAGATTGCCAATTTCGATCTTAACCTAAGAATACCATGAGAATATTTTTGGATAATTTTCGTCAACAAGTTAAGAATATCCATGATGAAATGAAAAAACACCATTCTTATAAAAAAAAAGCGTGTACTATGATTTCTAGGAGAAATAAATAAATAATGGGGACTCCAGATTGCATTTGTTGGGTTTTTGAGTGATTTTTGGTGTTTGTGTTTATGTGATTGCTGTTTTGTTTTCCTGCTTGGCTTTTTAAACTTTATGCCTTTTGGTTTGTTGGTTCTTTTTCGCATAAAATTCTCATTTCTTGACAGAATGTTTGATTGGTTTGATTTATATATTTAGAAGAATTCAAAAAAATGGAAAAAAACGTATAATTATAAAAACATTAGTCCCTTTTTATGTTTCATCTTTATTTTATTTAGTATTTTCAACACTTTCTCTCCTTGAGGTCAGATCTCTGATCTTCACCATATAAACTCAACGAGGAGTCTAATTTGTTCGAAATAATAGGTCTAACTATAAAAATATCCGAATTGTAGAAGTTCGAATCAGGGGAAATCCAATGTAATTCCAAAGAAAATGTTGTATTCCAAAGAAAAACTCAAACATAAAAAAATTATATTGTGAAATTTTGCAGATGCTTCTTTCTATTAATATTTGCAAAATCTTTATATACCAAGAAATCGTAAAAAATGAAATTTTAAAAAGCGAACATAATATGTACAAGCGTAAAAGGTATTATATGAAAAATATAAAATTCTGACGAAATAAATAATCGAACAAACAAAAAATACACAAAAAAATACAAAATACATAATACGGCTTGTTCCCGGACACCAAAAATGTCAAAATCTATCATCCGGACACTTTTTCGTTTCAAAACATACGAACAAGAAGCTCGAATATTGTTACTACCATCTCAATGATACTAAATATATAAATATTGGTGCACGCACGGAAAAAACAAAAAGCATGTATCGAAGGAAGTAAAAGTTTCATATCAAGTTTTTCCACCACACTAGTTTTAAGACCGAGTAAAGAACAAGACATAGCTACAAAAATAACGTCTACCTCCCTCCCGTAACACGTCAAGAGATTTCAGAGGTCAAGTCATTACCGTTTAAATGTTGAGAAAGCGTGTTCGGGCTTTGATCTGTATGGTTGATGGCCATTGTGTCTGCATATTGTTTCTCGTGGCGAAGACGCTCCTAGAAAAGTGGAATGATAAATGACAT